>NW_027017983.1:0-166976 GCF_032854445.1 Liolophura sinensis
CGGGGACGACCCTTCCTTGGAGATCGGCTGGAAGATCTCCCCGATGTATCCATCACACCCGCATCTGACGTTGAAGGACCAACGCCCTCCAACGATCCAAACTTATTAAAAGTTTGGATAGGATCCCTAGTCGCGTTAGAGGGACGCTCTGTGGGACCATAAGGTTTATTAGGTTTATTATTACTTTGGGGTTTATTGGCGGACTCTTCATTGTTTTAGGGAGACTGGGATCAGGTTGATCAGGTTAAAATCAAACAAATCAGTCATTTGGTGAAGTGCCTGTGAGCACCAGGCAATACGTGTAACGACTAAAAATTCCAGTGATTATGCGAAATGACTAAAAATCATGATCAGGCATTACGTGAAATGACTGAAGGCTATAAAACATCAGTTAAATATAAAGAGTTTATTGACAATTGATCATGATGAAGTAAAGTCAAAAGCAGAAAGTGAAGTCATACATCACCGTGAAAATCATACACAATGAAATCCTTACAGTCAGTTGACTTAAAAAAATACTACATGTAGTTGGTTAGTATTGCGAGGCATTTTTTTTAGGCTACTATGACACCGGCTGGAGCATTTTGTTTTATTTTCAAAACACTTGCACCTATTGGTTCCACATCTCTTGGAGTAGTATACACAATAGGGGTTCTGGCGCACCCTCCCCTGGGGCCCTCCCCTCGGCAAATAGAGGCTCCCAGCCCCTTCTCGGGTCGCAGAATAGGGGTTCTGGCACACCCTCCCTGGGGCCCTCCCCAGAACAAATAGAGGCTGCCAGCCTCATTTCGTGAAATCATATAAGCGCCCTCCCCTGGACCACCCTCCCCTGGGGCCCTTCCCAGAACAAATAGAGGCCCCAGCCCCCAGCGGAGGCACAAGGCTTTCTTGGACGAGCACAAACGGCTGGCGGCTATCGAAACTTTTATATTAGAGAGACACCGCCACTAGGCATACGGCGATATTGCACAACGGCGCGTACAATGACCAATCACCAAGAAGCACGAGCACTACGGGAGGAGTATGAGACGCTCTTAGGCGTGTGGCCCAGGTACCCACGGTCCCGCATTGCATTGGAAGAAATGCAGGGGTTTCTCGACAGGTATAAAACGGCTGGGAAGCAAAACAACACGTCAAAGAGTCTCAATAATTGCCGGTGGCTTCTCATCGCCTCCACGGAGCTCTGTGGTAAGAGTTGTCTGGGGAGTACTGCGGCTTCCACCTATACCGTCTGCGGAAGGGTCCTGGCACCCAGCCATGTATTCGCTGTGGTCGGGGCGTTAAAAACCGATTTCGGCTTTGCGTGGCCTGTGGATATCATAATGTCCAGACGCGTGAAAGGCAGCGGAGGCGCAAGGCTTTCTTGGACGAGTCCAAACGGCTGGCGACTATCGACATTTTATATTAGAGAGACATCGCCACTAGCCATACGGCGATATTGCACATCGGTCTTTCGGTCTATCCCCCGCCGAAACACGTACCAGAACGACCAACCAGAACGACAAAACAGACATGGCGTCTAATAATGTCACCTTCGACTGCGCTGAGTTCATCGCCGCTTGCGAGGCCTCCGACAAGCCGCTATCGACGGTCTTCTCGATTGAAACCTCCGCCCGCCGGAGCCCCAACGGTACGAAGTACATGGGGCTCCACGCCGCCACCCCTGGCAAGAAGGGGCGGCTGATGGTGCGAGTTCTCAAGGAGAAGCACGTCGGCCAAATCCCCCCTCGACGACGTCGAAGTCTCCCGCATCAACGCGGAGCGCGGCGGCAAGTACGGGGGCGTTCAGAAGCACGAACGCCACCCCACCCTCAATGTGCAGCTATACAAGGTCCGCGTCGAGACAGACGACTAAGGCGGCTCCAAAGGAGCCCTGCCCGGCGGCGACCAGAAGTCCGATTACCTCCGCGTCCGCCAGTTCGTCGATGAATTCTTCAACGCCACGATGAAGGAACGCCTAACCGACGGGACCATCATCCTCCAGGATGCTCGCCGCAAGGACTACCCGCCGGGCGTGGTCGTCGTGCCCAACACCACGATCGCCCCGCTCTTCCAGACCCACGTGTCGATGGAGGCAAAGACGGATCCCGGTACTGAGCTGGCGAATCCGATCTACCGCACGAACATGAAATTCGACAAGGACACGGGCCTCCCCAAAAAGGCCACATTCCTCGACTACACGAAGGCCCACCGCGACGCCAAGACTGGCAAGCGCACCTATGAGCCTCTAACCTTTGACGGCCACCCGGTGACGGCGCACAATGTCCACCTGATCCGCTCCCACTCGGCCTTCAGCGGCATCGTCAATATGAACGCCGTCTGCGCCTCGAACATGGGCGTCTCCATTCCCTCAGAGATGGAGGTGGTCGTCGTGGAGCCGCCCGTCAGACACAATATCACCAAGGGGGGTCGCTAGCGCAAAAAAAATCCGGAGCCCACCGTTAGGGTGGTGATTAATTGGTAACAGGTTGAGCTATAAACCAGGCCTTTTTGGACCATGGTTCGAGCCCCACACTGGGCGCCTCCCCAGAACATCATTCGGAAAGAGAGTTTTTCAGCTCTTGGCAAGCTAGTTTTTGGCCACGTTCTATAAGCTGTTTTTTCGTGCTTTCATCGATCTCTACGGCGTTGAATACCTTACGAGACTTGTCGCGTATCTCTTGCTTCAGATCAGAGTAGTTCTTGAGCTCCTGAACGATTTGCGTGAACTCTACTTCTAAAATAACACCATCAGATAATGCCGTAGATACCTGCGCACGGATGCTGTTAAGTTTGGCCTCAGCCAACAGCCGTATATCGTTATGTTTCTTGGCCTTTGCGTGAAGCCGGCGGCTAACGAATTTTCCGGCGACACCGCAAGCTTGGTCCGCAGCTTCCATGGCCAAGACAGCAGGGGCTGCAATTATCGTTGTGAGTAGCCCCACGCGTGCAACCCCTAGGCCCAAACCGGCCGTGACCATGGCTGAATCAAGGGCCTCGGTGGCCAAGACACCACGTCAGTACTTTTTGTACATGGCCCGGCGGAGATCTCGCTCAGATTCAAACTGCCTCTGTATTTCGCTGATATACTGCAGGCGATGGGCGTGCGCCACGCCCACCGGCGGCGCGGTCGGGGCCAAGGGGTTTTCAACCATAATCGTCGGCGCGGTCGGGGCCAAGGGATGCTCATCCGTAGTCGTCGGCGCCGCCTCCTCCGGTCTTCAGCCAAGATCGACGGGTACAGTCGTCCTATATTTTCCGTCCTATGAATCAATAACGTCGGTTAGCTCTAAATGGTCCTCGGGACTACTAACACGAAAGCGGCGAAGGCCTATGCCGTACTCTAAATAGATTTCATCGAGATTTAAAATGCCCCCTGTGACGACTCTATATCCTCGAGAGAGCTCCGGATGACTGGGTCGCCCTGGGCTGGTAATTTGATTATAAGTCTGAGATCCTTTCCATTGTGCTCTGCAGGCCTCTTTATTTTCAACCCGGCAATCAAGGTGCAATGGCGACTGCCCACGCCAAGTATGAGGTCGAAGATAAGTATAGATCCAGGGTTTACTGGTAGTGCGGCCTTAAAATCGGTCTGCGCGGTAAGACACACGGACTCTACACCCGGCGGCGCAGTTAGTGTGAAGCAACCTCCTCCTTCCAAAGCTACAAGACAGGTGCTGGTTGGTACGTACGACACGAAAGAGTAGTCTGGACCAACATCGGTGTCACCTTCACATCTATCAACCAATCGGGGTCGCCAGCTCTGGTAAGAACAAAGCAGTCTTCAAAGCGAAATCCTGAGAGTTTTTGTTCTTCAATCATCTCAGACGGCGACCTGCGCTCTTGCTCTGCAGTGGATGAGACATCTTCAAGGGAAGCAAACGTGGCAGGTTCTGCTCGCCCCCCCCCCCCCCCCCCCCGTAATCTTTTTGCGGTTGTACTTGCCACTTTGAAACTGGAAAGCGTAGATTTGGGAAAATCCAACAGTCTTCCCGCAGTTAATCCCTTCACCAGTCACGGCGATGACCCGTAGTAGTGTGGAACCGCCACCGAAATCTGAGGTTATTCTCACGTTTTCTGAGGTGCTGAGTTCATCTAAATGCACGAAGACTTCTTTGTGTGAGATTAAGTTAGGTAGCTTATCACCTCCTGCAGTCCCCCCTATAGGCGTCACCCCGTCGGAGAACCCTAAGATGAGGGCAAGCTCTTGGAGCATTATGAAGGCGATTCCAGGGAGGGTAAGGATTAAGCGGCCCGTGGCTTCATTCAATCCCAGAGAAGCCCCATGCGGGCGGAATATGTCCTTGTCCAGCGTACAGACATTGTAGTAGCCCGTCGGCACTTCAACATGTTTTCCATCAAGCAAGAAGCCCACTCCGGAGGGGATATTCACCCAGGCCGGGTAGAATGTTATCTCGCGAAGGGCGGTTTTAAGGCGGCCGTCGAGGTTGTTAAGGGCATGAGGCACCGTGTGCTGAGCCCCATTTAAAATGTCAGTCAATGTGATGAACATCTTAGCCACGATGAACATCGAGGCTTACAGATTCAATAGAGAGGCCACTTAACATCGAGGCTTACAGGTTCAATAGAGAGGCCACTTACAAGGCCGGGGCATTGGATAGTATCCAAACACACGCAGAGCAGCTCACGCGATTTGACATCTACATCGATGAAAAGAAGGCCTTTCCGGTCCAGTTCACAGATGTGTTGGCCAAGTACCGGCTGCCAAAGATAACCAGCAATTCCATTGTTCAGGCCTGGAACACCAATCCTATGCAATTCTGGCAAAACCAAGTGAACTTCGCGGTCTGGTGCGCGAGTACGGGCTGTGGCGTCTCTGCAAAAGACCATCTTCTCGCCCCCGACCAACAAATAAGGGCCCTGTACACGTTCCATGTGTATTAGCAAGTTAGGCGGATCTTGGAAGAGATCCAGGCCCCCCTGCCGCAAGACAGAGCGTGGGTGACACTCAAAAACCCCTATGACAAGAGGGCCTATGAGAGGATTTGTAGGGAGTTCCACGTAGCACACAGACTGGAGGCGCAGTGCAGTGAATCACGGCCTCGGAGTGGCATATTACTATGTCACGAGAACGGGCTACAGCCCCATTGGTGATGGGACCTTCGATCCGAGCAGGATGTCGTTCCCTAGAAACGCTACAGCGCTCTACGTAGACTACATCGAGCAGGACGCCAAGGAGGCTTCGGCGTCGTTCATTGTCAACACATCCCAAGGATTCACGCACCCGGGCGTAGAGCGCCTAAACGATTCCATCCGGACATACGTGTAGGCTATTTTAGGCGCCCAACCGCAAACAAGGGCGTGTATTCTAGGCACGGGCACAGCCTTCGACGCGCAAAAACAGTTTGCCACGAATGTTGAAGACGCTATTTCCTCCCCGATCGACCTTCCGTCTGCTATCAAACGCTACCAGGACGTGCTACAGTATGCCGGAAGCGCTGTAGACTTTGTGTATGGCATAGGCCTATATATGGCCCCCAGCGACATGCTTCTGCAGATCGGCCATGTGGCGAACTACAACAACAAAATCGTCGTGGCCACAGCGGACCAGAAGCTAGGCGCCAATGAGGGTGTGAACGCTAAAGTGCCGCCCACTTTGCACAAGCGCGCACCTTCCCACGGGATCGTCTAGCCACAGGAAAGCGTCCCACCACCCACCGCGCGCGTTCAGCATGTTGCTGCGCGCCGCAAAGCGGCTGAAGAACCCCTATTTCCAAACCAAAAGAATCACGATGCGGAGAAGACAGCTATCGTCGTCGCTGGGGTTGGTATCGGCCTACTGCTGCTGTGGACTATGCGTTAAATACTTACGAACAGCCATGAGCAATAGGCCACCTACTGCGACGACTAGAGCCCAGACATTATCGGCCAGCCACCCAGCCACTTTGCCGAGAAGATTCAGTAGCCAGGACACGATACTGCCAAAAATACCCGGAATCGCAGCGGCAGCCTTCCCAGCCAGCCTGCCAAGGGCGCGCGCCAAGGACTGGAGATGCTTTTTCACCCATTCTAAAAGACCACGATGGAGGTGGCGTTGGCTGGATGCCCCCGCCGGACCCGCCAGTCAGCGCCAGCTTTATCGCTAGCCGCAGTGTCGAGATCGCCATCCCAATTGCCGTGAGAATGGAGACCACGGTTATTCCCTGCTCCCGGAAGAGGGCGCGGATTAAGATCGACCGTCTGCTTGATGCGGCGTATTTGCGTGTGCTGGGCTTCGCCTGTTAAAGAGGCTGCTTCGAGCCGGGCCACCCTCTCCTCCTCGAGATTCCTTATCCGGTCTGCGATCCGACGCCGGGAGAATTCATCAGGGGCCTCCTCCAACTTCTGTTTTTGTTTTGCGATGTCCTTATCGAGACTTGACAGCTTGGCGAGTTTATTCGCGTGTTCGCCTTCCGAGGTCTGCAGTGCCTTGTCAAGCCCCAGAAGTTCTCGCATGGGAAGAGGAGGGTCGTTTATCGTTGAAAAAGCCCGCCCGAACTCACAATCCGTCAAGCTTGTTTCCAGTGTGTGGACAGCATCAGAGGTCTTTTTCGCTGCTTGGCTTAAATCCTTTAGCTCCATGGTATCTGCCTCGGCGACCGCGGCACCGAGTTTTGGTCTCGCTGTCTCCAGGGCTGCGACTGCTGCCGAAGGCAATGATGACTGTCCTGTGTTTTTCCTTCCCCAGTCTACAAAGCCCAGCTCCCGAACAACATCAACCCCTCCTTTATTGGCGATTGTTGAGAGGGCTAGCGGTTAACGTGTGTTTTTGTTGATGATATCCAGATGGGGGTAGGCCACGAGTCGTAGACGTCCTTGGACAAGCTCAAACTTCGTGTAATCGCCAAGACAGAGTGGGGTAAGGTCGGGATACTTCTTCACCATGGCATTGTAATATGAATTCACGGTGGCCTCCGTCATCTCTTGTTGAAGGTTTCTGGCGGTCGCGCTCCCGCTTAGTTGCTCGGGAACATCAGCACCTGCAAGGAGAGGGGTCTGTTCGTCGTCGATGTTGTTGTCCTCTTGGGCGTCGTCGAATGCCGGATTATCAAAGTCGAACTCTGCCATAATCCTCGTATTGGACATTCAAGGTACGCCTTCAATACGCAATGGATGCATACGGACGCAGGGCTAAACCGCTTCAGATCATTCCGTAAGCCTCTCGGGGTACAAGGTGAACGGAAGTCCGTGGTCGTCACCAATAACCCGAGTACGATCGACCAGAATCAACAACTCTTGGCCTGCTTCCCCAACCTCGGCACAAATGACGTCATTGTGCCCGGTACCGTGCGCTTGGCCTTCTCGATCACGATCAATTCATCCGACCGGAAACCCACAGTGGTCGGGAATCTCGGACGCGCACTAGTCAAGAAAACCACGATCAGAATCAGCGGGAATGAGGTAATGTCCATCGACGACTCTGATGTGTTTCATTGCTGCGGTGACTTATGGCTGACCAAAAACGAACGGCAGAATGCGGCCTACCAAGGCATCGGCAGCGAAAACATGCTTAAACTTCGAGTCGGAGCGGAGGACGCAAGTGACGACGATGCTAAAGAAAATGCCATCGCTCGCGCCTTTGGCAACCGGTTCCACATCCCGCTAGATTTTGAGCTTCTAGATAGCCACATGCCCTTCTACCAGAGTGCCTTGGCCGACCGACTGGAGTACGAACTGACGTTCAACGATTACGGCCGGGTTATCCAGACAACCGACGACGCGACTTACACCATCGACAACATCAGCCTGGAGTTCGATATGGTCACCGAAGAGGAGCTCGTTAGACAGATCCGCACCCAGTTTGCCGGGGGCGTCTCCATACTGTATGATCGCGTCCTCTGCCACCGAAAGTTTGTGAAGGACAAGTCTGACATTCTCTGGAACATAAACCTGAACACGCTCACGAGAGCAATGAAGGGCATCCTCATGCTGTTAGAGGCTAAAGGAACCCCGTGGGGGAGGAGGTCGGAATCCTTCTGCAACCCGAAGATCACCAAAGTAGAAGTCACAATAGAAGGGGTCCCCAATCAGCTGTACAGCCAGGGCATGCGGGCGTACCAGCAATGGGGCGAGGTTCTTCGTCAGCTCACCCCTTAAGAAGCGGGACCCTGAGGTGGCCAGGGTCGTAAAAGACTTAGTCCTTGCAAACGTGTCCCCGGAAGAGTTCTTGACGTTCAAGCACGCCTTCTGGCTTGACCTTCGGACAAGCGACGATGAGTTGCATGGGAGTGGGAGGCGCGTTCTGAACGCCAGCGAGGGGATTACCATACAGGTGACAAAAGAGAGAGAACATCCCGGCGTGTTGAACGTATAACTGTATGTGATCATGGACGCAAAGCTGTACATCCAGAATGGTAGATTCGTTAGTGCGCTTTATTGATGACGCCTACTGCGCGATTATCTGTGGGCAGACGAAATGCGGCAAAACAGTCTTCATGCTGGACCTGCTTGAGGGCCCTTTCCGCGGTTTCTTTCATCACATTGTGATCCTGTGCCCCACTCTTAAGAATAATGAGGCGTACCGGCGGCGATGGATACTGTCTGACCCACAGGTCTATTGTTTTGACCCCGGCGAGCGGCTCAACGACTGTCTGAGAGCTTTCTACAGATTGTTCGAGGGGAACCCACTCTATACATCATCGATGATTGTAGCGCGTTGGAGGCGATGAAGAAGAAACAAAAAAATGCTGTCATTCATGGCTTTCTGGGGCCGTCATGCAAAGCAAAGCGTCTGGGTCATCATTCAGAAATTCAACGCCATCGTCACAGACTTTCGCGAGCAGACAAGGTGGGTGGCTTTATTCCACGGCAAAGATCGGGACACGTTCAACGAATGCCTGGATGAGAACCACGTCATCGAGGCCGAGAGCGAAAAGGCAGAGGTTCCACAGAAGATCAAGAACAATCCGCATTCCAAGCTCCTGCTAATGACTGATACGCCCGGCACATCTAAGATTATATATTAGACGTAGGCGACATTTTTCCAATGAAGCATGGATACCGACGAGCTTATAGACGAGATTCTGGACGCAGAAGAGGAGCCCAGCCGAAGCCAACAGCCCGGCCGAAGCCAACAGCCCGACCCCAGCGAACAAGATGATACATGGCAGCTCAGGGATAGGCTGGCGGCATTTGCGGCGGGTGGGCAGGCCAAGTGATATCTGGGAAAAGACGTAACAGCCGCTGAGATCGACGCCATGAGCGACGAAGACGTTGAAAGGCTGTACTCCCGGTACGAGGCTAAGCTCGGTGCGCGGATGGTTAACGATCTCGGAGGTATGTTCCTAAGAGCATATGTAACGGCGGCCAGCTGGCTCCTACCTATCCCACCCGAGAATCGACCAATGCTCGTGGCACAGCTTGCCACCGACCAATTTGCTGAACAGGCGCTTAGCAGTGCTAGCTGCTGGCTATACTACTGCTATGGTAAGTATTTAGCTCCGTTAACTATGGCGTTGACCACTGCTGAGAACTCCTAATTTAAACACCACTGCTGTCCTAGAATGAGCCGTATGATCCAGAGGAACATGAGTACAACGAATCCGGAAGGCCCGAAGGAAGTGGGGAGGGTTACAGCGGATTCTCCGAATGACGGCCCTGCAAAGAATCCCAAAAAAAGTCGCTGCGGGTCGAGCGGGTGCTGCAGCAAGAAAGGCCAAGGCTGAAAAGCTCAAGGAAGATCTTCGCGAGGCTAAGGCTGCTTTGCTTGGCGTAGCTGATTCTACTAAGAAACAGCCGAAGGAACCGGATTCTACGAAAGGAGGGGGGAGCCACAGATTTTGCGAAGGAACCGGATTCTACGAAGGTACACCAAATCACCCACTGGAGGGAGCCCCTGGCGTTATTAGGCGTTGGCAGCTTTGCAGTGCTTGTGTTGCTAGGCGTGTGGCGCAGCCGCGATACGCCGCAAAAAGATATCACGCCGCAAGAACAGAAACTCCATTTAAATACACGTCGCGACCCTTTCTATATGGAGCAGCATGTCTACTCCACCCAGTGACGGAAAGGAGCCCTCCCGAAGCTGGACTTAACACTCCGTGACGTCGGCATGGTCATTGTAGATGTAGGCCTGGTCATGTTTTTGAGGGAGCTGCTAATTAAACAGGGGCTCTTTCCTCCCAATATAATCCAGTAGTAATGGCCTCCATCGCAATGATGATGGGCGGCGCCCTCGTAAATGCTCTGGCCTTCAGCGGGAGCAACTATATGTTTTCGATGCTGAGGAGTTCCGGCGTCGACGAAGAGCGGAGGCGCCATGACCGCGCTGTAGAGCAGCTCCATGCCGCCCAGGAAAAATGGGCCCGAAAACGCACTGAGCGCTTGCACTGGATCAACGATGAACACCGCCAGGGCCACGCTGTCCAAACGTTCCGGGATGTCGACGCTGCAATCCGCGAGTATTCTAGGGTCACGGGCAAAACTCATACACGCGATGCACGCAACGCGCTGCTGGGGGAAGAGCCAGAGCTCTCCGATTTCTATGTGCCTAGTGAGGACCAAAAACACCGCGAGATAACCTTTGTCATCCTGGGAATGTGTGTGGTGGGGGATGTGAGTTACGGAATCGCAAAACTCACCAAGTAATCCGAACTGACTGTGCCGGACTCGCCATCGAGTTCCTCGCCGTATGGCTGGCACGATCTTAGTGGTAAGGTAGTTCTGCGTGCGCAAATTTGCCGCGACGAGCAGATATCTTTTTTCGAAGAAAAGGGAAGAGCCACCCCCTTTTCGAATTTGTGGCGCCCCACCCCTTCGCTCCTGCTCGTGGCCCCCGTGTTTAAAAATAGTTGAATCCGCCTGGGACGTATGTAAGCCGTGTTTTCTGTGCAGAGAGGAGGTATTTTTGCTGCATCCACTGGGAGCCAGGAGAGTGTGCGACGCTCTCGTATCGAGTCCATTATATTTATATGAGCTGGTGATGCCAGTTTCGTTTGGGAGGACAGGTTTTTATGCCGGCACCGTTTGTGTACCACAGTTGTACTGATGTCTGGTTTATGTGAATTTCTGCGGAAGTCACGTTTCGGATCTTTATTATGATTATACAGTGTTGACTGTGTAGTTTGTTTAACACGCTGACCTCACCTGACCGACAAGGTCGTCGAGGACTCTAAACTGAAGTTTTCAGTTTTGCAAAGGACGTTCGTTCTGCCACAAGGTGACAGTACTCTACGTCTCTGAACGGCTCGTTTGTGAGTTTCTGCGGGAGCTGTGATTGTTCTAAAGTGGAATATACCTGCATGCCTGTATTGTGTGTTTATCCCATGGTCTTTACGTTGGATCTCCTGGAATACGTTCCTTGGGATGCAAAGGTGAACTGGAAACTTTTAAAGACCGGTAATACTAATGTGTATGTTTTTTTATGTTGTTGTTGTTGAACTGTCTGTAAACTGTACGTCTCATTTTATATATAAAGCCATTGTTCACATTGTAATATTGAGTCACTGAGTCTGTTTTCTGTTGCTGTTTTCAATACCGTAACAGAAATTGGGGGCTTGTCCGGGAACTGATTGTTTCCTTTTGTTTTGCACCGGATATTTGAAGTTAAACACATGTGAGAAGCGATTGCTTAATTTTAACGGTGAATGATTCAGTGGCTAAATATTTACAATGGGAGATTTTGATCCTAAACAGTTTGTTAATGCGCCCGATCAGGATGTTTTTGAGAGTTTAAAGAACGAAGACTTGGTTAAGTTAGGGACATTTTTAGGTTTGTCCGTAAAGTCTTCATGGAGGAAAAGAGATATGCAGTATACTTTGTTGGAGTGAAAGTGGAGATAGGGAGGTTTGATAGTTCTGCATTATCTGATTATGAGTTCGAGGGTCAGTCTGATGCCGAGCTTAAGTTTAAGCAGTTTGAGTTAAAGTTGAGATTGGAGAAAGAGGAAAGAGAGAAAGAGAAAGAGAGGGAACATGAGATAGAAAAGTTGAAAATGCAGAAAGAGGAAAGAGAGAACGAAAGAGAGAGGGACGTGCAGAGAGAGGAAAGAAAGAGGCAAGAAAGAGAGAGGGAAAGAGAATTGGAGTTCCAAATGAAAAAGTTAGAGGTTGAGAGAGGTGAGAAACCGGGTCCTTCCGGTAGACAGGGTTCAGGATTTAATGTGACCAAATACATTCGGTTAGTTCCATCCTTTCAGGAAAAAGAGGTGGATAAGTATTTTCTGCATTTTGAGAAAATTGCAAATAGCTTGAAGTGGCCTAAAGAGGTCTGGACTATGTTATTACAGAGTGTGCTAATTGGAAAGGCTAGGGAAATTTACACTCAGTTAAGTGTAGAGAATGCTTTTAATTATGACTGTGTGAAAGAGGTAATTTTGAAGGGTTATGAATTGGTGCCTAAAGCTTACCGCCAGAAATTTCGTAACTATGAAAAAGGTAGAGATCAGACATACGTTGAGTTTGGTCGAGCTAAGGAGCAGTTGTTTGATCGCTGGTGTACAGCCAAGAAAATAGGCAGGGATTTTGAAAGTTTGCGTCAGCTTGTGCTGGTAGAAGAGTTCAAGCGTTGTATTCATAATGATGTAAAGGTGTTCATTGATGAGCAGAAGGCGAGTACACTTGAAGAGGCAGCCAGTTTAGCTGATGATTATTCCTTGACACATAAGGTTACATACACGGGTAAGCCATTTAATTCATTTACGCGTAGAAATACCCAGTCACATGCAACAGGTAGAGGTAGCTCTACACAGAAGAGTTCTACACCAGGCTCCAATGGTTCTACAGCTCATGGTTCACGTAGTTCAGATTGGAATGGTTATCCTCGAAATAGGGTCACTTGTAATTTTTGCAAGCGGGTAGGTCACGTGATGAGTGAATGTTACAAGTTGAAAAGGATACGGGAAGCTCAGAATGAGTCTAAGCCCACAGGTCTTTGTGTTGCAATGCACAAAACATTGCCGGAAGTTACATCAGCAGTTAAAAGCAGATCAGAGTTAGCTGATATGGGATTGGATAAGATTCCTAAATGCTCTATGGATAGCTTCGCTCCGTTTATCAATTCTGGTTCAGTGTCGCTTAGAAGCGACATGTCTTGTGCTACCCCTATAAAGATATTAAGGGATGCTGGGGCATCTCAGTCTCTGTTGTTGATGAATACTCTGCCCTTCTCTGAAGAGTCATACTCTGGGGTTCGTGCCCTTATTAGAGGTGTAGAGTCTAGTGACTTTGTCAGTGTTCCCCTTCATGATATTTTTCTGTCATCAGATTTGATATCTGGACCTGTCAGGGTAGGCATTAAGTCTTCATTACCTTTTGAGGGTATTCATTTGTTGTTGGGAAATGACTTAGCGCATGATAAAGTTACTGTTGATCCCTTAATGGTTGATAAGCCTTCTCTGAATTCAGTCACAGAGCCAGTTGAAAGCGAGATAGCGGGTTTATATCCGTCCTGTGTTGTTACAAGAGCTATGTCTAGAAAAGTCAGTACGGACCAGGGTAGTACTGTTGATTTGAGCGAGACTTTTCTCAACAACATGTTGGATGGAGATTCTTCCAAATTAGACAGCCAGCAGGAAGTAGATACTAATTTTGTTAGTGGTGATCAGCCATTTTGTTGGACTGAGTTGATTGCTGAACAACACAGTGATCCAAGTATTTCTTGCTTGTTTAATGATGCAGCTAAAGATGGTGAATCTTTACCTGACCCATGCTACTACTATGTCAAGTCTAGCATATTGATGCGGCAGTGGAGGCCTCCCGATGTTTCGTTGGAGGATGAATGGGCAATTAAGCATCAGGTAGTTGTGCCCAAGTCTTATCGTAAAGAAATTCTGACCATGGCGCATGAAACGCCGTTAGCAGGTCATTTAGGTGTTAATAAGACCTATCATAAGATTCTCAGTCATTTTTATTGGCCAGGAATAAGGAAAGATGTTACTGAATTTTGCAGGTCTTGTCATGCATGTCAGTTAGTGGGGAAACCTAACCAGACAATCCCCAAGGCAGCCTTGGGCCTATTCCTGCAATTGGTGAGCCATTCAGTGGAATCTTAATGGATTGTGTTGGTCCGCTACCTAAGACAAAGTCTGGAAATCTGTATATGTTAACTATAATGTGTACTTCAACTCGTTTCCCTGAGGCAAGTCCATTAAGGAATATTACTGCCAAGACTGTAATTAAGGCCTTAGTTAAGTTCTTCACCATGTTTGGTCTGCTTAAGTCAGTACAGTCAGACCAGGGTTCAAATTTCATGTCTGGTGTGTTCCAACAAGTTATGCATGAGCTAGGTATTAGCCAGTATAAATCCTCAGCTTATCACCCACAAAGTCAAGGAGCACTAGAGAGATTCCATCAGACACTGAAAAGTATGATAAGAACTTACTGCTTTGAGACAGGGAAAGATTGAGACGAGGGTGTACCTTTGTTAATGTTTGCTGTAAGAGAGTCTGTACAAGAGTCACTTGGATTTAGTCCATTTGAGCTTGTGTTTGGCCATACTGTGCGTGGTCCACTACAGTTGTTCAAGGAAAAGTTTGTGTCTGGTGATAGTGACAATGTTAACCTATTACAGTATGTGTCAAGTTTTCGTACTAAGCTCAACAGAGTATGTGAGTTAGCCAGAGAGAATCTTACAGCTTCTCAGAAGAGTATGAAAACTAAGTATGACAAAGAGACAGTAAGACGCAGATTTGAAGTTGGTCTGAAGGTATTGGCCTTACTTCCAGTTAGTGGTAAGCCACTTGAGGCTCGTTATTTTGGACCTTATGTAGTAGACAAGAGGCTAAGTGATCTTAATTATATTATTTTTACTCCTGATCGGCGCAAATCTAGACAACTTTGTCACATTAACATGTTAAAGCCATATGTAGACAGATAGCACTGATCTCAATGTTGTACATCCTGGTGGAGTTGCTATCTCTTGTTTTCCAGTGCCAAGTTGTAAGAGAGAGTTAAAGCGTTTTTTGGGCATGGCAGGTTATTATCGTAAGTTCTGTAGGAACTTTTCATTTGTTAGTGAGCCACTAACTCAGCTGTTAAAGAAAGGTGCTAAATTCTTGTGGTCCATTGAGTGTCAGAGGTCTTTTGATAGATTAAAGGCCATGCTAAGCAGCGGCTCCATACTTGTAGCACCTGATTTTAATTTACCATTTAAGCTAGCTGTTGATGCTAGTGATATATCTGCTGGGGCAGTTTTGTTACAAGAAAATGAAACAGATCACGTTGATCACCCTGTATGTTTTTTCTCTCGCAAATTTGACAAGTGCCAGAGAAATTATTCGACAATAGAAAAGGAGTGTCTGTCCTTGATTCTGGCATTACAGCATTTTGAAGTATACGTGACTTCGTCAAGTTACCCCATTGTTGTGTATACAGATCACAATCCCTTAACCTTCTTGCACAAACTAAAAGGTAAAAACCGAAGATTGTTACGGTGGAGTTTGCTTTTGCAAGAATTTAATCTAGAGATTAGACACATAAAAGGGAAAGATAATGTGATTGCTGATTGTTTGTCACGTGTCTAGTTGGTTTTCTGCAGCTTTGTTTTTAAAGACTGTGGTAAACGTTATTATTATTCATAATTATGAATATGTTAAAGAAAGTTTTATGCAAAACTTTCTTTCCCTGAAGGGTGGGGGTGTTATGTATGACTATTTAACGTCTTCATGTACTGTTAGTCTGCGGACCTTTGTGAAAGCATAACAGGCCCTGTTATATATGTACAGCGCGGACCTGATGGAAAGCACCTTCTTCAATGCTCTGTTTATTTAACTGGCTGTTCATTGGCTGTTAATTCTGTGTTTAAAAAGAGTTGAATCCACCTGGGACGTATATAAGCCGTGTTTTCTGTGCAGAGAGGAGGTATTTTTGCTGCATCCAACTGGGAGCCAGGAGAGTGTGCGACGCTCTCGTATCGAGTCCATTATATTTATATGAGCTGGTGATGCCAGTTTCGTTTGGGAGGACAGATTTTTATGCCGGCACCGTTTGTGTACCACAGTTGTACTGATGTCTGGTTTATGTGAATTTCTGCGGAAGTCACGTTTCGGATCTTTATTATGATTATACAGTGTTGACTGTGTAGTTTGTTTAACACGCTGACCTCACCTGACCGACAAGGTCGTCGAGGACTCTAAACTGAAGTTTTCAGTTTTGCAAAGGACGTTCGTTCTGCCACAAGGTGACAGTACTCTACGTCTCTGAACGGCTCGTTTGTGAGTTTCTGCGGGAGCTGTGATTGTTCTAAAGTGGATTATACCTCCATGCCTGTATTAACCCTGTGTTGTGCTCTGCGGGTGTGACGTCATTCAAAGGCTTGACTGTTCCAGTTCTGTGTAACCTGTGTACTGTGTTCGCGTGCGCTAACCTAGCGAAGTACCTGACTGGGACAATTTGTGACTTGTGTGAATTGTGTGTTTATCCCATGGTCTTTACGTTGGATCTCCTGGAATACGTTCCTTGGGATGCAAAGGTGAACTGGAAACTTTTAAAGCCCGGTTATACTGATGTGTATGTTTTTTTTATGTTGTTGTTGTTGAACTGTCTGTAAACTGTACGTCTCATTTTATATATAAAGCCATTGTTTACATTGTAATATTGAGTCACTGAGTCTGTTTTCTGTTGCTGTTTTCATTACCGTAACAACGCCCATACCGTGGCGGAAGATCTTCTTCTTGAAGAGGGCCTCTTGGTACTGCTTATGGCGGATGCGCTTTTCCACAACTCCTTTTTTCACGCCCTTGGCCTTCTTTATGTTGGCTCCGCCGGTCTTCAGAATGGAGTACATCTTGGGTCGCAGACCTATGTATTCGGCGATTGGGCGCCCCGCGCACTCGTCCTTTATTTTCCCCAAGACCTTCACATTTGCTTCGCTGTGCAGTGGGTGGTCTTGGGGGTAATCTGAGGTGACGTCTCCGTACTGGGACTTCATGTGGTGGTAGTAGAAGTCGTACATCAGGTGCTTTGATAGATCTAGAATGCTCATGCCCACGTAGATAGGTTGGGTTAGGACTAGCCGGGTCTTGTGCGTCTGAACCGCTGCGAGGTCATCATCAAATATGTTTGCCCGTGCGAAGCACGGGCTGGCTATCAAGCGTCGGAGCTTGTCGTCTTTTCCAGAGCGTACCAGCTTGATGTCCACACGCTTCCAAAGGTTCTCCATAGTTTTTCCGAATACCGAGTTGATCATCAGCTTGTATAGGTCCTTCTCGAATTTACTCGCCGTTTTTCGGAGCTTGGTATTCATCCTGATATAGGGTTCCATCCAAGGGCTCTGGTCGATTCGAAGGGCCCGGTGAACCTTTGTCAGGCGCATTCCAAGAGATATATACTGTTGTAGGTTCCGGTAGTGCAGGACGTACCGTTCCTTGTTGCTGATTTTGGGGACCATCTTTTCGACCTATGTAGGCGCTTTTTTTGCCTAGGAGGCCGTGCTGATTGTCCGACATCCACTCCTTCTTGACCATCAGACGCTCCGGGGCGAATGGGTAGCCGTTATGGGCGTTATGTAGGTCGGCAGGATACTCTAGGTCGACCTCGAGGATATAACCAGAAGGACTGTCGTGGGGGTGGGTAGCAACCGTTTCACCGAGACGCTGCGCGTCGCCTACCCCCTACCCATTGGAAGAAACTGACTCATAGCCCAGCCATATAGATTATTGGCGTCTAGGTATTGGATGTATCTGTTTGGACTTTCTGGGTTGTATCCCTCCACCTGCGGATTATTGGCTTTGGCGTGTCGCTTACTTACCATGGAGATTCCTCCTCGCAGTCCCTTCTCAATGAAGAGATGTAGGTCGTAGTCGGTCAACAGCTCCAGCTCTACCCCGGTCTTCTTGTGCAGCGCATCCCACGAGAGACCTGGGCTCGTATAGTAGTGAGCAGGGTCCAATCCATACTGCCGTAAACAAGTCTTCCTTAAGGCCTTACATCAGCCAACAGGAGCACGTCTGTGCGGTAGTAAAGGTCTGTATAGTCTCCCAGATTGGCGCAGTCAAATACCTTCCATACCTGTTGAGCGTGGATGTAGTCCTCATCGCTAATGCCATCGACTTGGAGCTTACTGTAGAAGGCCTCTTTGGGTGGGAGGCTGGACTCGTCGAAGCGCTCCCAGGAGTCCATATACTCATAGGGGTAGACACCCTTGCGCATGAGTAACTTCCGTTTTTCTTCGGCAGGCTCATACCGGGCTGTGATGTGGAAAGCCTCAGGTTTGTTGGCCTCTACCAGATTGTCAAGGGAAGTCGGTAAGAATTGAACGCTATCGATAAAGCGGAGCTGCCCCAGCTAGGAGATGTATTTTTCCGTGTTGTTGGGGATGCAGGAGATGCGGCCCTCCACCTTACTTATGGCTTGCATCAGGAGGTGACCGTCGTAGCCCCGTAGGTTGTGGAAGACTACTGGTATGGCTGTCTTGGGGCCCAGCCGCAACAGGTTGCATATGGTATGGGCCGCGCCTCTGTACTTGCCGGTGATATGGCAGTGATCGCGCACAGAATCGGCGCCTAGAGGCTTCTCACACACGTGACAGGTTGTGGGATTGTTGTGGGCCTGCCAGTCCTGGGGAGTCATCCTCATGGCTATAGGGCTGGCTAGAACATTTTTGATTTTCCGTTCCTCCTGCTGGAGAGCTCTGAGGAAGTGTTCCGTCGCGTCAGAGCCTCTGTATTCCACGGGGCGCTTTGTGTGGCCGTCGCAGCGCACCACACCATAGCAGTAACTACAGGGCTCGTGGTGCTGAGTCTTTTGAGTGCTGCTCTCTGTAGGGCTTTGCGGCGGGCCTGGAATCTTTTTGGGATGAGCCTCGAAGTCGGCATATATGATGAACGGCGCCGGTAGCTGTTTTGTGGTGGTTCTGGAAGGTGAACTTGTTTTCCCCCTCCTGGGGCATTTCCACCCTCACCGCCGTCTGGCCAATCCCTCGGCATTCCGGCTTATGCGCCTCGAGCAGGTCCTCCCTTGTGTAACCGTGTAGGCATCTCTCGCAGAAGTGTTTGTGATTTCGTGTCTTACTTTTTTGGGACAGGAATCGATCGAGGTCTTTAATCCACGTATAATGGAATTTGCCTGCCTTCCCAATCAGCAGCAAATTGATTCGGGGCTTGTGGCCGGTCTACTTGCTGAGGCGATGCACGATCACGCCCGATCACACGTTGATGACGAGGTCGTTCTTCCCCTCCACTTTAGGGATCTGAGAGATGGGTGTGGGGGCGTCGATCCCCTCAAAGTCAAGACCATCATTGGTGGGATACTTTGTTGGTCTTTGAGGGTCCCGGGCGGCTGGAAATAAGGCAGACCGGAGTGCCCATCGGAGGCAGTCGTCGTCTTTGTTCTTCACGTTGATGACTGCTTTCTTGTTACTCACGGCTGCAGGTAGGGGGATGTAGGACCCGCCTCTCAGCGGCTGATACCTTGCAATGTCAAGCCAGAGTGTTTGCACGCTATTTACAGCCCACCCTGACCCTCGCCTCAATTTTTCTAGCACCTCCTGGATGGTGGGGAAGGCCTTATCTAGAGCCCCGCCAATGTCACCGACCTCTAAGAGGGCCTCCTGTTTGCTGCGGAGTACTGGGCTGGTATACCCTTCACTGCCATCGGCGTGGGCCTTTCGCAGCTGAACCCTGAGGCCTAGTTGGATCTTATCCCCGTTGAGTGCCGGGATCTCTTTTTTTAGCTTCTGGCGAATAATGGCTCGAATTTCTTCTAAGAAGGGTACACCTTCGGGCACGTTCATCTGCCAGACCTGGAGGAAATTCCTCATGGCCCTGCCGGTGTCAATGAATTCTAGTTTCTTCTCACCCTGTATTCCGCCTAGCAATTCATCCAACTCCTCGTTACTGAGGGAGTTCTTGTCGTCTTGCTTCAACTCCTCGTTTCTGAGGGAGTTCTTACTGTCTTGCAGCTGCTTCCACTCAGCCACAGCCGTTTTATGCCTGTTGAGGATCCCCTGCAATTCTTCCAAGGCATTGCGGGACCGTGGGTACTTAGGCCGCTCACCAATGAGCGCCTCAAACTCTGCCCGTAGTGCTCTGGCTTTTTGATGGTGCTTCATTGGTATGCGCCGGTGTGCAATATCGTCGTATGCCTAGTGGCGATGTCTCTCTAATATGAAATTTTGATAGCCGCAAGCGGTTTGTACTCACCGTTGTACAATATCGTCGTATGCCTAGTGGCTGTGTCTCTCTAATATGGAATTTTCGATAGCCGCCAGCCGTTTGTACTCGTCCAAGAAAGCCTTGTGCCTCCGCTGGGTGCTGGGGGAGGGCCCCAGGGGAGGGTGGTCCAGGGGAGGGCGCTTATATGTTTTCACGAAATGAGGCTGGGAGCCTCTATTTGTTCTGGGGAGGGCCCCAGGGAGGGTGTGCCAGAACCCCTATTCTGCGACCCGAGAAGGGGTAGAGAGCCTCTATTTGCCGAGGGGAGGGCTACACTACACCATGCTCACTTTGCATTCGTTCAACAACCTCAGTCGGCAAAGATGATGATGTTAGGCCAACTTTAGCTTCACACCCAAACATAGCGACATATGATGATTGCTGGATTTCAGAATGCAAACTGGAATTTTTCTGGAACTGCACAACTTTGATGCCTATAGACCAATCATTAGTGTTATTATCTCCCATCCAAGCAACAAGCATATCCTTAATGTCACCATTTGCTCTTTCAACAGAGCCTTCACTTGGAGGGTCTCGAGGTTTACCATGTACCATGATTAGTCTTTGCCAAACTAGTTTTAGTTCAGAGATTACTCCGATAGTAAATTCCCTTCCATTGTCCCTCTGAAGGATGGATGGAGCACCAATAAGAAGATATCCAGTAGCTGATGGGCAACCTCAGCAGCAGGTTTTGAAGTTAATGCTCTCAGTATAACAAACTTGGTCAAGTGGTCCTGATAGACCATGATCCGGTTGAATGAATTTTGGGCCATAGAGTACATATCAATAAGGTCAATCTGTGGACGCGAGCCGAATTCCTTCGTGAAAATGGGACGTACTACTACACCCTTGATCCTTCGGCGCTTTCGCTTCTTCTGGCATTCCTTGCAGTAAGACTTGAAAATTTCAAGGGCCTCGCGAGTAATGTTGGCATACTTTTTGTTGACTTCTCTGACCAACCGATCACGCCCCCATGGCCTGTGGCTATGTGAGCTCGCTTAACCACGTCGTATGTATCTTCTATACTAGCATAGTATGTCGGATCCTCATCTTGGGTGGCTGGCGTTTTGATCAGTTTCTCGACATCACCACACTGCAGTATCTCAAACCTGAAATAATACAAGAGATTTGTATAACAAACATAAATAGATCATGCATGCATGGTCTTGACTAATAATTCTTGATGTAAACTGCCAAAATATCCATAGTATATCAAAACTACCGCTACGCTGTCTTAAATCTCAAATCTGTTATAAGGCTGTTAACAGCTCTGTAATTTGGCACCATATGCCTGTTGTTTTTAAATTGAATAAATATAAACATAAACTTACTTTGATAAAAGGTAGTATCCATGTCTGTTCTTTGTTCCAACAGCTCTCGCTGCTTCTTTTAAATCCTCTATCATTGTAAAATACGCCTCCTTCGGAATCAAAACTTACTTGCAAACTTCATATTTCTTATAAAGCGCCTCTATAAACTGGTTTTCATAAGATTCTGCCATGGTGATATCTTGCAATGGTTATAACAGAATGATTTACGCCAAAACTCTGTTATATGGAAAAATTTTCTAAACCATAGGTTTGGAGGATAAAGAAGTCAATTTGTGTATAAAGCCCCTGGAGGGAAGACACAGTTTCGGAGCTTAATTGTCATGTGCTAGGGGATTAAGAAGAAGTCACATGGGAAAAACCACTCTCACTCTTAAGAACTTTTAATTTGGCTTGTTTAAAAAGGCCATATTACATCTGTAACCACTGTGCTACTTGTTGTATGATAATAAAATCATACTGGTATCGAGATCAAAATAATCAGATAATAACAACTTTGTCGTTTTATGCGTTACACACATTGCCTGGTTTGCAGAATTTGCATTCAGGCATTTTGTGTTGAAGAAAGGCATGATTTTTAGCCATTACTCGTATTGCCTGGTGCTCACAGGCAATTCACGAAATGACTGATTTGTTTAGTCATTACGCGTAATGACTGGTTACACTGATTGACTGTAACATCTACAAGGTGGATATCGACTTGACTGTGAGGCTGAATGCCTGGTGCTCATTTGGTATCATTATTCACTTGCACAAAAATGCTGGCACTACAGGAATTACTTTTGTAATTGAATTTCTGTGACTTCTCTTTAAAGATCCACTTGGTAGAGATGGCGCCAAAAACTGGGTCATTGGCTTCTTCAACGGCCATGTCAATGCAATGCACAAGCTGATTTATGTCAGGATAACAATCATTCCTCCTCAAATGCTTGACGGCATCTGTTCGCCATCTATTTTGCAAGTGTGGAGGTAACTTGTAAACCATTTTACTCATCCTTATTTGATTATCTACGTCGCTCAATCGCCCCATTGCTGTCAATGTCACAACGCAACTACGTACGTTATTTGCATATTTTCGTTGAGCTGTGTTGTCACCATATTTCAGACAGGGACCTTCAGTAACCTTTGAAATCCATGCTTTAGATAATACAAACTGGTTACCAAAACAACTTAACAGAAGTTTTCTGGCCCCAGCATAACCTTGTTCTGGTTCCATTACAGAACAACACTCGATTACTTCTAGGGCTTAATCGGTGCAATACTGGAAAAGGCGATTAAGCTTTACACTGTCATTCACTCCAGTGACCTCCAAACTGTTCTCAAAGGCTGGAATGAATAACCAAAACTTCAATGGATCTCTATCAAATTTCATAAGCTCCATACTGGGAAGCCGGATGACATTTAACATTTGTTTCTGCATGGCAAAAACTTGATCATGTACATGTCCTTGACTTATTCCGTCACTGGTGGCACTGATTTGCTGCCTTGTCATTACTGCCTCTCGGTGTGGTTTGCCAGCATTATTTTGAGACTCTTGAGAAGCACCTGAAGCTCTTTTACCAGACCTATAATCTGTTGAATCATTCCGAATATCACTGTCAAAGTCACCTGACTGATCTTTGACCTCTGTCTGTGACATATCTCTTTGTGGTGTCTGACCCAAAGCTTCACATGCATTTCGTCAGAGTGGCTACCCCTACTGACGGGAGATAACGGTATTGGCCTTTTACGAGCGATATCACAACTACATTCCGCCAACATCTGCTCTTCGGCTTCAACAGCTGCTATTTCTGTGTATAAAGTCATCATTTCATTTAACTGTTCAAGCTCCATTTGCTTGCGTCTTAATTCTCGGTGCTTTCTCAATGCCTCAGCACGCACCATTAATGCAGCCCTTTTGGTAGCCGCCTTTGCTCTTGAGCTTATTGTGGAATGAAACCAACAGTTGGCTAGCTGGATCATAACATTTAATGTCTATATCGCCATTCGAAGACTTCGGCCGAATATCTCTATCCTTCTACATTGCTACATAGATTTAAGCATCAGATGCCTTTCATTCACTTCTTGAAAATATTCATGAGACATCTCTGACTCATTCACATTGTCCTTAACAATTGTATTGTATTGTTGTTTCTCCATATATTTACGAAAAGTATGCTCTAACGCCGTCATTTTCTCATCTATTTCCGACACAGGTACGCCCTTTAGCATTAGTTCTCTTATTTCCTCGCTTTGTCTTGTTAATGCAGACAAAATACCTCCTCTCTCACGCCGAAGGCGTCTTACTTTCTCTGACACTATCCCGTCATCATCAAACATTGTATGAAATTCCTACTTAGTTCTTGACATCATATCTGAATTTATCTCTCACGAAATTTCTTGAACTTCTTTGCAGAAGCAGAAGCAAAGCATCATCCAGTGAATTCTTAACACGTCTTTTATTTCAGGACATAGCCGCAGCATTATAGTCCGATTATCTTCACACGGTACACAGACACACTATTTTGTACACTGACAATGACGACAACGACGGTTTAAGAAATTTCTTGGCAGTATTCAGGCTTCTACAAGGAGTTGGTTAATGAGAAACTTTTAATCGCTGTTTAGTCTCTGATACGTAATTCTTGCGTTTTTACTCGTCACAACACTCCCTGCCACCCCTGGGTTTGGCTGACTAAAACTTTAACTTAAACACAAAACCTAACCGAAAACATGGTCGACATGAACTATATCATTTCGAACTCAACACTGACTGACACATTGACGTTAACTTACATAAATAGCCAAAATACAATAAGATGCAAGATGAAGAAGTTAGAATCGACTATTCATAATATTAGATTTGTCATTAATAAATCTCAAACTAGTTAAACACTGTTATACGATGGGTTACATGTTCAGGTAGATCTGCAAAGACACAACACACATACCCAAATAACGATTCAGTAGCCTATACAACTGTTATGTATATTTTTTTAGTGTTTTTATGCCCGGAATTGTCACAACAACCAACTCACATTCGATCCTAGGGGTTGTTTTTTTTATTGTTTGTTTGACCGATGTTCAACAAATAATACAAAGTTGATCGGTTTTGAGCTGAAGCAATGTAAGGGACATACTTTCCACTTTAATGGGAGGTGTTAGTCTTCTTTTATTTATCGTGTTTTAAACAGTAAACCATTGTTAATTATACCCACACCACTGAAATCAAGAAAGCAGGGTTCCATGGTGACCATGCGGAAATCCTCATTATAAGCAAAACATTAAATTATCTCCACATGTTTTATTTCAAGTTTAACTTCCTTTTCAATATTGGTTAAATTAACTTAATTTTGGGTTGGTCTTATCACAGAACAGCGTAATCTTTGAGGCCTTCGCGCGTCAGGGTACTTAAAGTTGTTTCTGCTCAACAGTGATCAGATAAAATGATTGCTTCACACCGTTAACATACTTTTTACCAGCAATTTCACCAGAACAGTAAACTGACTGATTGTGCGGCTGTTGACGTTTGAAACACCAACTTACCTTTAAATATGGCAACCTCAAGACAAAATGGTAAGTTTTAATATTTTGTTTCTGAAATTTAGACTTGTGTTCCATGCACCACTTCCTCCACTGTGTCGCACCTGATTTAAGATTATTTGGTGGTATAGTAAATTGATTAAACAAAAGAAAACCTGTTATCAGTATTTTACTGTTTCATTCCAGATCTCTAAATTCATGACATACATTATTATTAGTAAAGAATAACCAAAAAAAAAAAACGCATCCACAGTCAATATAAAAACGCAAAAGTTCTGTAAAGTGCTTAGCATTTTTTTCGCGGATTGTCTCCAAAAATATGTTCCTAAAAGCTTCCCAAGATATGATTTGGCCCAAATTATTCCAGCACCTCACACAGGTATCATCATGGGTGAAATGAATCCTCCTTTGTGTCCTGCGGTGTAACTAATCCTTGTGATCTGCATCAGAGATTAAGACAATGGGGGATAGATTATCACTACCCAAGAAAATTACTTTCGCACGTACCGTGGGCAGTACTCAAGCAGGTGTAACTTCTTTTCGAATCACTGATGTGTACTTTTAAACACGTGGCAAAGTGACCAGGTCAACGCAAAACATGAATTCACCATTGTCGGCGCCACTCATTCATTCTTTAAGTAACATGGTAAATTTTGCATTGTTTTCGGCTTTAGTCGTCCTCTGTAACACATCAGAAACCGCAAACACTGCCGTAGCTCTCTAACAGCCAATGTGTTGTTGCACACACCTCAGAATTCGTTAGAAGCTCACTCATTGGACCACTGGAGAGACACTGCCAATGGGATCGCTTGTATCAGAGCGACATTCATCAGAAGCCAGCACCTGCTGGTATCTGATTTTCTCTCACTTTACGGGAATAGCGGGAGTTTGATCAATCTAAAGACGAGTACACTCCCACTTTGTTTTATACTCACCAAACCCTAGCACCAGAGTTTGTATATATTTAAACCATAATTTCCCTTCTCAGCTGTGAAAAGAAAATTTAGCTGGCCCGTCGGGCTTTCTTAGAGCAGCTCCCGACACCCAGGCAAAGATTTTCACTTTATTATAACTACTACCTGAATGTATATTATTAAATATTGTAACTTATTGACCGCGATATCCGCGAAAATTAGGTAATTCACAGTACTGCTTTGTAACTGCATGGTAGCAGTTTATGATCTACACCACAGGCCGTTCACTCTGTATCGGACATTCCGCAGCGCTGATTCTGTCGTAACACACGCACGGACCAATTTCTCACAACACGAAAATGAACAGCACACGAAGCCGTTTCCTCATCACGGGTGTTTTTACTACGTTTTTCAATCGTTTAAAACGAATGACGGATAACCAAACCGTTTATAACTCGTATTTTACATTCGTTTAAAACATATAAAAAACGAACGATAATTGGGGACGGTTCCTTAACAATTTTTCAGTCATATAACGACGAATGAATGAATGAATGAATATGGCCACATCGACAATATTTCAGCCATATCGTGGCGCGAACAAGGTGAAAACACAAGACGGTTAAGGTTTTCGACATAATAGTGACAACATCAAAAATCAAACAAAAAGTTCAGACACGTTTAAAATCAGATCAGAAAAACCAAAACAGTTAAAACTCGACAACCAGCATATTTAAAAAATAGTATATCTAAAAATATAACTTTTTATCTATAAATATTTAAGACAATTAAAATTTATATTGTACGATATAGGCCAATGGCCCTCAAATAATTTATGACAACATCGCCAGTCATGCTGTCAAATAAATCATGTATACAGTTGACTGTGTAGAACCTTTGCCTAACATGGGCAAAGTCTACACAGTCAACTAGGACGTGTTTGATGCTATATCAGCCATCACATCCAACACACTCGGGAGCACTGCTCCCATCCAGGATAAAATTGTGTTAGATGAGAATGTCCAATACGACACTTTGCTAAAACTACTTGGTCTCTTTAAGACTTTGATTTCACGTCAGCATAATGGATTTTAACTTTTGATGTGGATTTATTAAGGGCAACATTTGCCTCCCTGTCCAAGACTTTGTTTCCATGGATACCAATAACGGATTAAAAACAGTCGTAGGCAGGGTTTTGTTGGATGAGCTTTAAGCTTTGTGGCATATTGAAGGCTCAGTTGTATACGCCTGTGATGTAAAGAAGGCTCGTTAGGCTCCACGTATAAACTTTCAACTGGAGAGCTTCTAGACTGGGCCTCATACCACGGTGCTGGACGGGATCCAACATTTTAAGATATGATTTCCTAGCGGAACCATAAATGATGGATCCATGGTCCAATTTAGACCTCACCAGAGAACGATATGAATTAAGTAAAATAGATCGGTTAGCACCCCAATCGGTGCTTGACACGACCTTAGTTTTACCGAGAGCCTTTGTACATTGAGCTTTAAGCATTTTAAAATGAGGTATAAAAGATAATTTCTTATCAAATATAACTCCTAAAAATTTATTTTCTCCACCAATCTTAACTGGTTTACCATAAAACTTAAGCTCGGGGTCTAGATAAAGTTTCCGTTTATTACAAAAATGCATACCGACAGAAAAACGTAGAAAATCTAAAACCATTGGCAACTGCCCATTTCTCGATCTTACTGATACAAAACTGTAGTTGCCGCTCGATGTTATTCATATTTTAGCACTGTAGCATATCAGGAAGTCATCTACATATAAAGAACCCTCAGTGCCAGATGTCAATGTTTTCGCCAAACTATTAATTTTATGCTAAACAGTGTTGGTGAAAGGATACTGCCCTGGGGCACACTCATCTTCTGCTCATGAGCGTCAAAAAGAGCGGACCCCACCCTTACCTTAAACTGACGATCAGATAAAAATTGAGATATAAATAAAGGTAAGCGACCCTTTAATCCCGTACCAAAAAGGTCTTTAAAAATTTCCATATTTCCATGTAGTGTCGTAGGCCTTCTCACGGTCGAACAATATCGCCATGACATGTTCATTATTAACAAAACCATCACAAATGAAAATGAATGAATAAATCATTATGGCTTAATGCCACATCGGCAATATTTCAGCCATATCGTGGCGAGAACAAAGTGACACGACCAGGCGGTTAAGGTTTTCGATATGATTTTATGATATAGGCCTATGGCCTTCAAATAATTTATGACAACATCGCCAGCGATGCTGTTTAATAAATCATATATAGAGTTGACTGTGTAAAATTTTACCGAACATGGGGGAGGCCGAAACAGTCAACCAGGATATGTTTGATGCTATATTGGGCATCACATCCAACACACTCGGGAGCACTGCCCCCCATCTAAGATGAAATTGTGTGTTGTATGAGAATGGCCAATACGACACCTCGCTAAAACTACTTGGTCTCTGCGAGACATTCCACAAGTATAAGAATTGTAGCCAATGACAGGATAAATAGTGTGCACTTTATTATTCACCCATTCACCCATGCCAAGGGCGACGAATATATTCAAAAATCTTTGGAGAAAGTCAGAATACGGGACTTTAAAATGAGATACAGGTTTATTTAAGGCAGCCTTCGCTTCCGGTCCACGGCTTTGTTTCCATGAATACCAATATGACTTTACCTCTTTTAACCAGTTTTCTGTTCAAGGCTGTAATCTCAAGAATTAATGGATTTTTAAATTTATTATTCTCAATTGCCAATCCGGATAACTAGTAGAAGACTCGTTAGCCTCCACGTATAAACTCTCTACTAATGAGGTTCTAAAAGCACCAAGGCTGAGCCTCAAACCATGGGGATGAACAGGATCCAACATTTCAATATACGACTTCCTAGCCGAACCGTATATGATGGATCCATAGTCCAATTTAGGCCTCACCAAAGAACGATATAAATTAAGTAAAACTGATCGGTCAGCACCCCAATCGTTCCTGGACACCACCGTAATTATATCGGGAGCCTTTGTACGTTTGGCTTTAAGCATTTCAATGTGAGGTATAAAAATAGCTTACTATCAAATATTACACCTAAAAATTTTATTTCTCCAACAATTTTAACTTGTTCACCACAAAAATTAAGCTCAGGGTCAAGATGAAGTTTCCGTTTATTGCAAAAATACATACCGACGGTTTTAGACGTTGAAAATCTAAAACCGTTTTCAGTTGCCCATTTCTCGATCTTATTGAGACAAAGCTGCAACTGAATTAGTCATATTCTTAGCTGGGTGGCATATCAGGCATCCATCTACTATCCATAAAAGTTTCAAATCGAACAAGGTGATCTAAAAGTATATCAACCTTGACGAAAACCACACTTAATATTAAATAAAACCTTGTTGGTTTCGAGAAACCAAACAAGTCTATCGTTGATTATCCGTTCCGTAGTCTTACAAACACAGCTGGTAAGAGCTATGGGACGGTAATTATTTGGATCAGTATGATCCTTACCCGGTTAGGGGACCGGGATAATAGACGCCTCGCTCCATGATAGTGGAAAATTAACAGTTATCCAAATATCATTAAGCATGTCCAAAAGAGTCTCCAGTGGCTCAGATGGTAAATGGTTCAGAAACTTTTAATATACGTTATCAAGACTACAAGCAGTATCGTGGGTCTTTTTTAATTTTCTAAATTCTTCGAAGAAGAGGGCAATTTGATTTTATGCTTCCGGTTTTTATTATGTTGGTATTCCTCAGTATAATTCTCAGAAGAAGAATTCTTGAAAATTGTCTCAGCTAATTTATTGCCTATATCAGATGGAGAGGTTAATATGCTATCTCCATCTTTCAAATGCTGGACTTTTGCTTTTTTTTTGCTCTGAGCTTCTGAACCATATTTCAGACCTTACGCGTTATTGAGGCTATGCCGGAAACAAAGTAACGCCAACAAGATCGTCTCTTGGTAATCGGCGAGCTTTAGTTTTAAAACCACGAACCTGGTGTAAATGATTACCAGTAGGACAGTGATCAAATCACAGTCATTGTTGTACCAGGGTTTACCTTTGGATTTTGGATTTGCCGAGGTCTTCGGGAAAGTTTTGTCAGCCGCTTGTAAAACTAACTATAAATTTTATATAGGATCATCTGCTGCATTGAGGGCCTCTGAGGTGATATCAGCCTCACAAAACATTTCAAATGCTATCCAATCTGCTTCATCAAATTATCACCTAGCTACACGTTCTATAGAATTAGATGTGATATGGTATAACATTATAGGAAAATGGTCATTACCACAAAGATCGTCATGCACCTTCCAAGAAAAAGTCTTCTACTATCTTGCCCTTATTACTTATGTTATTACTGCCCCCAAAGGGGTGATGGTCATTAAAATCTCCCAGTATTATAAACGGTTTAGGTAATTGTTCTTTTAGATTATGTAACTGAAAAGCTGACAAAGAAGTGTTCGGAGGTATATACACCGAAAATAATGTGACTGTTTCAGATAATGTAACACGAACGGCCACAGCCTAAAGCTCTGTATGGAGAGCAACAGGGCTGTGGATAATATTGTTATTTATGAATAACGAGGAGCTGCAGCTCGCTCTACTACATCACAATAGGTGTTATAAAGTGAATAATTTTTATCTTTGTCAGAAGTCTTTAGGTGAGTTTCCTGAAGACACAGGGCAATAAGATTTAATGATTGAACGAGCTGTGTTATTTCATTAAAGTTTACCTTAAGGTCTCCACAATTCCACTGTATAATTTTGTCATATATCGCCATTATGGAGGGAGACGTATCGGAGATTTTTCTTTATGTTTGGACCGAGGACGACCGTTCCTTAGAGATCGGCTGGAAGATCTCCCTGGTGCGGCTAATATGTCCATCACATCCACATCTAGTTGTGAAAGATCTACGTCCTCCAAAGATCTAAACTGATTATAAGTTTGAATGGGATCCCTAGTGGCCTTAGACGGGCTATCTGAAAGTCCACTATGTTTACGATCTTGTTGATTAAACCCTTTTTGAGCTACCTTAGATTTTTTTTGTCAGCAGAAGCAGATGTAACTGTTATGGTTCTTTCGTTCAGTATCGGGTAGAATTGTCGGCTTAGAACAAAAGACGAAGTCATAGCTTTGTTTCCAGGTTCATCTAATTCTGGCACAGTTATTGTTTTAGGTTTGTCATCACCAATGGGTCAAGTTATAGATGTTTTGCGTGCCAACAGATGTGAACACTTTCAGGACTACACTGGCGATGGAGTTTTTGGGGAGTGCCCGGGACAGAGATCAGGTGACGTGCTTCTAGATAAGTAATGTTATTTTGCACCTTTAATATAATAATCCGTTTGTCTTTAATAAAGAAAGAATAGTCCTTAGGCCATATGGGCTTCGCCGCAATTGAAACATTTTATTGTCTTAGTGCTGTGGAAGCCCTCATGGCCTTCTCCTGCACATCTGAAGCACACCAACTGATTTTTACATTGGCACTTGCAATGCCCAAAGTTTTGACATGTAAAGCATCTTGTTGGATTAGGTATGTACAGGTCCACTGGAACACTGTACGGGCCATTGTAGATCCACTGAGGAACAGATGGGTTGTTGAACTTCAGCAAACAAGTATGAAGTTTTATAATATTATCACCTTTTTGTTGTAAATCGCTTGACTTTTACAACCCCTTGCGATTTTAATTCAGAACATATCTGTCCCTGTGTGAAGTCGACGAAGTGCAGATCACTCCCTGACTAGAATTTAATGTTGTGTGAGGATACACAACAACAGAAAAATCAGCTAGATGATTTAAGAACATTAAATTGAGTGCCTGCTTTTTACGAAACACTTCAATCAAAACATCGCCCGATCGAAGCTTTTTAACTTGCTTAACCTGTCCTGCCGATCCTTCTATACATTTTTAAGCAAGAAAGGGTCTAATTTAGATGGAGGTCTTGTGTTGTGTTTTGTAGATAGGACAATAAAAGCAGGCCAATTAATCGACCCACCATCCGTGTCTAACAAAACTTCACTTTTTGGGATTTTTTTCTTTTTTTTGAGACATTAGGGTAAGGTTTAAGACACGCTAGATATATAAAAATGTACCCCACGTGTCCTCCACCCCCACGGAATGCCAACATGGGCGATGCCTGAACCCGGGGATACCCAGCAGGAAAACACATCAAGGACTCCACATGAGGTATACTCCAATAGATGGCCTTAACTTGCACACTCTGTTCCTCACCATGAGCACCTCTGTCTCCTACCCAATGAAGAAGGTGGCACATCAAATACACACCACTCGATCGACCCACGAGCCACCGCCTCAAACGGAGTCACGCGAACGAAATTTCAGAAATAACATTCTTTCTAAGGAATAGTGTCATGGAGAAATTTTGGAACCACGCAGAGGCAAGACGTGACCAAGCCGGTTGATCGGACCCATCCAACATCCCGTCTCTCTCCATGTAGGGCCAAAGTGACGTGTTGGGCGTGAGGATCTCGCAAGACCAACACGCCCTCAGCCACCAGGGTCCCGTCCTCGCAGACTACGGGTCGCAATCCACGGCAAACAGGTCGCTTCCCGGTTGCCTTTCACACAAAGGAGAAGATGTGAGCCTATTATATTCACCGGGCTTACCCAGGAGAGCTTACACAAGCTTGCCTAAAGGGCCGAGGTCCTGTTTTATCTGCCCGGAAACCTTACGGGGATGTTTTAAAAGTAATGCCCGGAATAAAGTTCCGCCATCAAGATCGTCTCTTGGACTTAAGTAATCGACGAGCTTTAGCTCTAAAATTACAAACCTAGTTTAAATTATCGTTAGGACAATGATTAAATCTGCCTTCACACCTTTTCCGGTCCTTTACGGCTTTACGACAGTTATTGTCGCACCAGGGCTTACTTTTGGATTTGTCCAAGGTTTAGGTATAGTTCAATCCGCAGCTCGTAATACAAGCTCATCAAATTTTAATATACGATAGTCTGCTGCACTGAGAGTCTCTGGAGTGATATCAGCCTCGGAGAACATCTGGAATGCGATCCAGTCTGCTTGATCGAACTTCCATCTAGCTTTCACTGTATAATTTTATCTAAGGAGGACATTATAGAGGGAGGCGTATTTGAGATTTATTTTTTTTGTTTGGACCGATGGCAGTCTTTCCAGGGAGATGTGCTGTTAGGTCTCCTTTGTGCGAGTGATGTATCCATCACATTCGGATCTGATGTTGAAGGACCAACGTCCTCCAACGATGCAAGCGTAAAAGAAGTCTGAATAGGGTCCCTAGTGGCCTTAGACGGACGGTAAGAAGGAACACCGGGTTTACGGCTATGCTGATTAGATCCTTTTGTGCAAGTTTAGGTGTATTGTTTTCAGCAGGAGAAGAGGTATTGTTATAGTTCTCTTGTTCAATATTAGTTTGCGTAGAGCAAGACGAAGACGTAGTGTTGTTGACAGGTTTAATTTAATCAGGTTTGACAGCTAATTTTGGCACAGATATTGTGTTGGGCTTATTGTGTTGTCACCGATAGACCAAATTAAAATGTGTTTGAAAACCAACATATGTTGACACACCGTTGACCACTTTGGCAAATGAACGTTTTAGGGGAGTGTTTGGGGTAAAGGTCAGACGACGTGCTTCTAAGTGATAAGTAATATTATTTTGCACTTTTAATGTAATATTCGGCTTCTTTTTTATAAAGAGAGAACAGTCTTTAGAAAAGGACCAATTTCCGCAATTTGAACATTTTAATGTCTTAGTACAGTCGAAGTCTTCATGTCCCTCTTCTGCACATCAAAACCAAACCAACCGATTTCTACACTGGCCCTTGCCGTGCCCAAATTTTTCACATTTAAAGCATCTAGTTGGGTCTGGTATGTACAGATCCACTCGAACACTGTAGATCGACTGAGGAACAGATGTGTTGTTGAACGTCAGCAAATAAGTATGAAGTATTATAATATTATGACATTTTTTGTTGTAAATCGCTTGACAACCCGTTGCGATTTTAATTCAGAACACATCTGTTCCTCGGTGAAGTCGGCGAAGTCCTGATCTCTATCTCGGATCGCTCCCTGACTAGAATTTGATGTTGTGTAAGGAGACACAACACACAAAATCAGCTATTTTATTTATGGACATTAAATTGAGCGCCTGCTGTTTACGAAAGACTTCGGTTAGAACATCGCCCGATTTGAACTTTTAAATATTTTGTCCTGCTGAACTTGCAATACATTTGTTTAATACAGACGGATCTAATTTAAACGCAAGTTTTCCTTCGTTCTTTGTTGAGAGGCCAATTGCTCGACCCACCTTCCGTGTCTAACAACACTTCATTTCTACGTTTTGAAACATTTGTGGAAAGGTTTAGGGAAGACATGCCAGAAAAATTCACAACATGTGTTGTCTGATAGATGTGCTAGGAAATCCTGCAGAAGAAGATGATGCATCCTTCACGTTTGCACCCGGGGTTGAATGATCAGCGTTCTCCAACGAACCAAACTTATAAAAAGTTTGAATAACGTTCCTAGTGGCCGTTGACGGACTGACTAATGGGCCACCAGGTGGATCCATTTCATGATTTTTACCATATTTATTATGTCAACCGTTGCGTTCTGTTAAGAATCAGCGGATTTACTGGATTTCCATTGATTTGCACGTGTGGTCGGATAAAAAACTACAGTAGAATCGGTTAAAGTAGCCGGTTAGCAGATTTAAATCGGTTTGTGATGATGAACTGGGCGTGTCACGCAAGGGTTTCATGACCAGTTTGTTTCGGTATAAACAACTCAGCCCTTACACTACAAGATCCCACCCGATAACCATAGGTGACGGAAGGGATGGTTTATTAAATGTTAGCAGGTATGTATTCGTTTTAATATGATTTCCATCTCTTTGAATTACCCCCCCCCCCCCTTGGGGTTCCGAGGTGATAAAAATACGACCTTGGCCCCCTAGGCAAGCTTGTCGTAAAAGACGACTAACCTAGAGCTGTCCCGTGATGGCGCGGTGAATATTATAGGCTCAAATCTTCTCGGTTGTGTGAGAGACAGCCGGGAAGCGACCAGTTTGCCGTGGGTTGTGACCCGTAATCTCCGAGGACGGGATCCTGGTGATTGAGGGCGTGTTGTTCTTGCGAGGTCCCTCACACCTAACACGTCACTTTGGCCCTTGCTTGGAGAGAGACGGGAGGTCGGATGGGCCCGGTCCGATCAATCGGCTTGGTCATGTCTTGCCTCTGCGTGGACCGAAAGTTTCTCCATAACATTCAAAACAGAATAAATGATATTTTTTAACGTTCGTTTGCGGGCTCATGGGTCAGTCAAGTAGTTCGTTTCTGATTGGCTACCTTCTACAGCTCGTGGTAGGGAATTGGGTATGCGTATCAATGGCATCTATTTTAGTAAACTTCATGTGGAGTCCTTGGTGTCTTTCCTGCTGGATATCCCCAGGTTCAGACATCGCCCTTGTTCGCACTCCGTGGCGGGTGAGGAACACATCGGCTGAACTTTTATTATGTATATGCCATGTCTTCTTCAAACCTTTCTTCTAATGTCTCTATTGTAACTACCAGGTCTTCCTCTCAGCCGATTTCAAGTGCTGACAAGAAAGGAAATTAGAGGTTTTATGGGACTCGGTTGATAACGGACAGGACAGTTGGCTGGCTTTCATGGTTTTCTCAACAGAGTGACAAAAGCGGGCCTTCAAAATTCATGCATTTGTTTTAAAAAGCCTTTGCAGTGCGCGGTAGTCACATTGAAAAGGTAAAACAGTCATGATCTGGAGACATTCTCGTTGAATGTTTCCGGAAACAACAATGAAAACATTTATTAGCTTTCAAAAAAATAAAATATAAGTGTCAAGTCCGACATTCCTATACCATTCGTAGTCCGTAAAGGGCGTTCCAAGTCGATAATCGCAAGATCCATTTCCACAACAACGTTTAACACTAACTCCCGAAGACAAAGGCATGTAAGAAATTATACATAAAAAAGAAATAAAGCCGGCAACACGCAAGAGAGAAGCGGTTGTTTCGTCGCTTTGGGTGCTCCGGGAGTTGAATAATTGAACAGACTTCTAATAGTTCGAACAAGTCAACTGTTTTACTGAAGATAACATCGGAACCCTACAGCAGGGTCCTGCAACGTCGGACCAGGGGAGTATGTAAAACTATACTTATTGGAAACGGACTTACGTTAGGCCAATTACGTGACATCCCCCTTTTCAACATGAAATAAGTAAAAGAACATCTGTGAAAGAAATTACAGTTCTTTGAAACACGACGACTTAAACCAATGTTCTGGATGTTCAACAGTCTCTGAATTGAAGATGTGGAAGAACCTCTGAAAAGAAACATTTAACAACATGATATAGTGAGTGAAAATTGAAATTAACTCTTCACGGGACTGTCCAGGGCATACACAACCGGTAGCAAAGTCACTGATACGATAAAGTCAAAAATACAACTTCTCACTGAGATATATAGTCCTGAAAACGTGCTGGCCTTCGAACCACTCGTCCATACGAAGTACGCGTAACCCCGGTGCTTGGAGTTTCTGTGTTTACTTCCTGACGCGGTGGACTTGTTGTCCTGGTATCCACGGGGCGATCTTCCTTTTCTGGTACTTGGGCTGGAGTATATACCTCGGGCATTCTTACCTCTGGGCAGTCTTCCTTTTTCGTTCTTAGACCACGGCGGTTTCTTCTGAACCGTCTACCATCTTCAGTGTGAATGGTGTAGGAGCGTATGTCTACTTGTTTGTCAACAACTGCTTTCTGCCACTGTTTGTCTCTGTTGTGGGGCTTAAGTCTTACCACATCTCCAGGTTGCAGATCAGCGAGATCACGAGCGGAACGATTGTAGTATCGAGCTTGTTTCAGCTTTCTACTTGCCAGTTTATCGGTGACTCTGTCAACAGTTTTCGGCTTGAGAAGTTCGTTGGTTGCTGGTAGAAGAGTCCTTGTTCTTCGTCCAAACAATCTCTGTACTGATGAGCTACCAATTCCTTCTGCTGGTATGTTTCTCCATTCTAGCAAAGCAAGGAAGGGATCTGTTTTGGCATGTAGAGATTTGGCCATGAGCTGCTTCACGGTTTTAACTGCGCTTTCCACTTTGCCATTTGATTGCGGATAACGTGGGGAAGAAGTAATATGTTCAAACTCATACTTGTCGGTAAACTTCTTAAACTCGGTCGAATTATAGGGAGGGCCATTGTCTGACATGAGCTCGACAGGAATTCCATGACGGGCAAACTGTGATTTCATCGTTTTTATCACTGTAGTAGCCGTTTTGTCATGTAATCGATCAATCTCGAAGTAGTCAGAGTAATAGTCTGCCAGTATCATATAATCCTTGCCATCAAACTCAAATAGGTCACAACCCACTTTTTCCCATGGCCGACTGGGAATCTCATGGCTGATGAGAGTCTCTTGCGGCTGGTTGTTCTGTAAGGCGTTGCACGTGTCACACTTACTTAACAAATCGGTAATGTCCTTTATCATGTTCGGCCAGTATACTAGCTCTCTGGCTCGTTGAATGCATGACTGAAGACCAATGTGCGATGAGTGGAGTCGGTGCAAGATTTCTGGTCTGGCACTAACAGGAACGATAACTCTCTCACCTTTAAACACTATTCCATTCTGAACGGAGAGTTCATCTCTGAATGGGAAGTACTGCTGTACTGTAAAGGGAGCATCTTCCTTTCTGTCTGGCCATCCATCCTGTATCACTCTCTTCAGTGTTGACATGGTTGGATCCGATGACGTGGCTGTTTGGATCAACTCTATCCGCTGGTCAGAGATAGCAAGATACTCAACCATATTGATGGATTCTGTCTCGATAGCTGTTGGACACCTGTCGTCAATTAGCATGACATCTCCATGTTCATTTGTAGCTGTCTTGGAATATGGTAAGTATGCGCGACTGAGTGCGTCGGCAAGATACATCTCTGTTCCTTTCTTGTAGGTCACTTCATAATCAAACTTCTGCAGCCTCAATAGCATGCGTTGTAGTCTCTTCGGGGCGCTGTGTAGGCTTTTGCGGACGATTGATTCCAGTGGTTTATGGTCGGATTCAATCCTGACTTCCTTCCATAGACGTATTGTTCGAACCGTTCAATTCCAAAGACAATGGCGAGCATTTCTCGCTCAATCTGTGCATAATTCTTCTCTGCAGAAGACAAGGAACGCGATGCATAGGCCACCGGCTGGCCATTTTGCATGAGACATGCTCCCAGTCCATCTTGGGAAGCATCGCATTGAAGTACTGTTTCAGCTTTGTCGTCAAAATATCTCAAAACAGGAGGACTTGACAAGATATCCTTCACTTCCTGAAGACATTTTCCATGGACTTCTTCATCCCAGAGAAAGTGATTCTCATTTTTGAGAAGTTCTCTTAAAGGGGCAGTTGTCGATGATAGTTTTGGTGCAAATTTCTGGAGGAAGTTGACCATGCCTAACAGACGTTGTGCACTTTTCTTATCCGTCGGGGCTGGCATATCCTTGATTGCCGTCACTTTAGAAGGATCAGCTTTCAATCCAGAAGAAGACAAGATGTGTCTAAGGTATGGAACCTCCCGGCACTTGAGTTGAAACTTACTCTAATTCAGTTTAATGTTCTTCTCACGACATCTGTCAATGAAGGCAATCACCTTTCTGTCGTGATCCTCGTCAGCTTCTTGGTCAGTGTCTCCAACACCAAAAACTTGCTACTTTCACACCATCTAGACCTTCCAGTGCTTCGTTGAGTTTACGCTGGAATTCTTCCGGTGCGGTAGAAATACCAAATGGCATACGGAGCCAGCGGTACCGTCCCCAAGGAGTTTCAAAAGTGGTCAGGTGGCTGCTCTCTTCATCGAGCTCAACGTGCCAGAATCCATTCTTCGCGTCAGCGTGGCTAAAGCATTTAGCATTGGCAAGATCAGGAAGGAGATCATCGATCGTGGGGGTTGGGTAATGGTTTCGTTTCAGAGCAGAGTTCAGAGGTTTTGGATCGATACACAGACGAAGTCGTCCATCGGGTTTAGAAACCACAACCATTGCTGAAATCCAGTCAGTAGGCACGGTGACTGGCTTAATTATACCTTTCTTGGTCAGAGCCTCTAACTCTTCTTTCAGTTTAGGCTGAAGAGCAACAGGAACTTTGCGACATGGCAACTTAACAGGTTGCACTTTGTCGTCGACTTCAAGATGTAGCAGTCCTTCCAGTTTTCCTTCTCCTTGAAAAACATCTCTATAGGAAGACTTGATTTCATTCATGGTAACACCAGGCTGTTTCCTTGACTTCACATCATCACTGTGCTGATGCGACAGCAGCATAATATTCTCAGTCTCTACTGTTATAAGATTCATCTGTTGAACCGCTCTGGCTCCCAACAGAGGTCTGTAGTCACCCTTCACGATGACAAATTCAACTCTGTATTTCCTCCCATTCTTAGGATTTTTTATTGAAATGCGGCGTTTCCCGACAGGTATAGTTTCTGTTCCATTGAACATAACAAGGGTTCTTGTGGATTTTTCCACTTTCTTCAGTTGTCTGTCATTGTAGATTTCAGCGTGGAGATTCTCAGGGAGAATATTGACCGTAGCTCCACAGTCCAACTGGAAAACAATAGTTTTGCGATTTAGAATCATACGGGCAAAGATACGTTTTGGAAATCCTTTGCCATTGGTGTCAGTCTGTTTTCCTTTTGAACTTACGGATAGCACATATTCCTCTTCCCCATCTGATGATTCCTCATCAGTGTCCACTTGATGAACTTTATGCTGTCTCTGTTTGCCTTTATTTGGACATTTGGACGAAAAGTGATTGGGTTTATCACAGTGGGAGCAAACTTTACCCCAGGCAGGGCATTTTTCCTTAACAAAAGGATGACGTTTGCCACAGAATTTACATTCCAGCTCTGAATGGTTCTTCTGTTTCCCTTTATGTTGCTTCTGCGTTTTCTGTCTGTGTTGGGTTTTGTTCTTATGTTTGTCTCTTACCTGGTGAACTTCGTCAACAGAAGCCATAGATTTCATTTGCTGAGAAGCCGATTCATGTGCTCTGCACACATCAATGCAAGATTTTAAAGTCAGTCTCGCATCCTGCAACAACCCCTTTCGAGTATTGTTGTCACGAATTCCAACCACAATTCTGTCTCTTATTAAGCTATCTTCCAGCTGTCCATAATTGCACGTCTTTGCAAGTGTACGAAGCACTGCAACATACGAGTCAACAGTCTCTGATGTCTCCTGGTCTCGGCGATTAAAGCAGTATCTCTCGTAAGTTTCATTGGTCTCTCCGACACAAAATGTTTCAAACTTCTGCAGTACAATGTCTATATCCTGTTTATCCTCTTCCTGTGTGAAGGTTAAACCATCAAGAATATCCAATGCATCCACGCCTATACAAGTCAGTAGGGTAGCAGTCCTGTATTTACTTTCCGAATCACAAAGTCTAGTTGCGATTTCATAATTGTCCCACATCCGTCTGGATTTTTTCCAATTCGTCGCCAAGTTTCCTTTCAGACCCAGTGGTTGGCAGTGGAATGTTTGTAGGGACATGTACAACATTAGGAGCGTGTATATTGTTAGCTTGTTCTTCCGCCATTTTCCAGGAATTACAATAACACAAGTCAGTGTGTCACATACTGGGCTTCCGTAGAAAATGCAGCACATCTATATAGAGCACAAGTGTCATGGAGCTTCACCAGAGTAAACTCGATTGTCCTACACGCGACATCGTAGAAATCCAGCTTACAGTGCAAAGGCCAAATGTCCGTAACGGGCTTCCATACTTTTTTTGCTCCAGCGTTGGGGAGAACAGTCAATCACACTAAAAATCAAGCTAATGTTCACAGAGTCCACTGTTATTTCCGTTTGCAATGTTCAGAATCGATTATTTTCACAGTGTCCATTCTCAAAATTCACAAGTTTTGAAAGTCACTCACTGTCTGTAAACAACACTCCCGCGCGAGTTGAGCCACTTGTACGATCAGCGCACAGAGAAAATACGCCAATGTCCGTTGGTACAGAGTTTCAAATTTACCACACGACTGGACGGGAATCTTATCCCAGTTCTGACAACATGTTTCCTCGCTTTGGGTGCTCCGGGAGTTGAATAATTGAACAGAATTCTGATAGTTCGAACAAGTCAACTGTTTTACTGAAGATAACATCGCAACCCTACAGCAGGGTCCTGCAACGTCGGACCAGGGGAGTATGTAAAACTACACTTATTGGAAACGGACTTACGTTAGGCCAATTACGTGACAGCGGTCATCAGTTTTCAATGATGCCGGGCAGACAATGAATATTCCAAGCATGGATTCCATGTCAAAGTTCAAGTTCGTATTCCGTGAATGAGTTCCAGGTCAAATAACAGCTAAACAAGTATCTCAGTCGCGCTTTAATTGCAACTGTTCATAAAGGCATCATGCTGATGTAATAAGCATGGCTACCTTTACGGCCCCTAGCCCCAGGTTAAGCGGTATTAGATACAGTTTGAAAATGACGAGCGTTACAGACCCTATCCGATCAGATTATGATTCAAAAGTAACGGACGATTACGTCTTTCCCGCTAATATGTAAAGATCTCATGCTACAAGAGGCGCCATGTATGATGTTACACATGAGATACAAGATAGACGGTTACACTGGGCAACCAGCGCCATCTATGTTGTTAAATACCATGTACGTGATAGATATGTACATATGGAGAACAGCGCCATCTGTGTGGTTGATCACAATGCAGATCGCCAGAGATTCTGAACGCTCTGTCCATACCTGCCAACAAGAGTGTTATACTCATTGTAAAATTTGAGAAACTTAGAATGAAGGCGTTTGATGGAGTATCCTTGACAAACTAGTTTTTGAACTAGCAACTTGTGACGCAGATTAAAGTCATTACAATTAACGCAAGATCTGACAAATGCTACAAGGCGAGATATGTATACGCCATATGCAGGACCCTTTGGTATATTGATATCTAAATAAGGATAATTTACTATATCAAAATTGAAATGATCCCTTTTGTCTTAAAGGCGGCGTGAAAGGAGACCTTGTCCGTCTTTGTACAGATATAGATCCAAATAAGATGTACCATCAGGACTATCTGTTCTCTCCTTTAAATCCAATGAAGGCGGATAGATTTCCTTCACCGCTTCAGTAATATGGGGATTTTTTAACGCCAGTAGATCATCAATATACCGTTTGGTAAATGAAAAGGATCGAGCTTTAAAAATATTACTTTTTTAGTAATTTCTGCATATAGTCGTAATCATTGAAAACAGATATAGGTCTGCCAAATGAGGCGCACAACTGGTACCCATTGGAATACCTATGCACTGTTGGTAAATGGTATCTCTGAATTTCACATAGATGTTATTAATGAGAAATTCAAGTAATTCAATAAATAATGTAACATCGCATGAGTGGTAACCTTTATAAAGAGTAGAACTAAAGAAAGCCTTATTGCTTCTGACGTTAATGTACGTAAAAAGACATTCCAATTTGTACACCCCCTCGCAATTCCCTGAACAGCTATCAGGGAATAATACGTGACAGGGATCAAGATATAATTGACCTATCCGAAGAGGAAATATGCACAGAACTGCAATCACAGGGTGTCACCAGACTTAAACGTTTCACTACGAAGAAATCTGGTAACATCCTTAAACTAAATAATTACCTGTTGCCCTTTAAGACTACCTCCCTTTCGTCGTATATCTATATTGGCCCGTATAGGGTTGGATTTATATTCCTAACCCGACACATTATTTCGACTGCCAAAAGATTGGTCATGGTAAGGATCAATGTAAAAATAAACTGGTTTGCTTTCGGTGCGGCAGTGAGGGTTATGACGGTTTTGACTGCAGTAGCTTAGTTAAGTGCTGCAATTGCGGTGGGGATCACATGGCCTCCTCTAGGGACTGTCCACTGTTCGTTAAAGAAAATCAAATAATAAAGATAAAGTCAAAAACAATTTTTCTTACCAGGAAGCCCGCAAATTAGTGTCACCCTCTAATACTACTCCGCAGACTTCCTTTGCCAATGTGGTCAGACGAGTAACAGCTATTGCTGTTGAAACTTCATTTGCTTGGCAATTTGTTAACGACAAACCTAATTCTACTGCTGTGCAATTTTCGACTCAACCTGCGCTTAATTCTTGCTCAACCCAGACTACAAAAAATAAAACCAGTAAATAGTATCGAACAAACTCACAAACCTGATCCCAAAGCCTCTAAAGATAAAAATGCCAAAAATAAACATCAAAATAATGATAATAAACCTAGTGACCATACAGAGCGTCCCTCTAAGGCCAATAGGGATCCTGTCCAAACTTTGAATAAGTTTGGATCGTTGGAGGACATTGATCCTTCGACATCGGATGCGGATGTGCTGGATACATCACCCGCACCAGGCATATCTAACAGCCGATCTCCAAGGAAGAGTCGTCCTCGGTCCAAACAAAGATAAATCTCCTATACGCCTCCCTCCATAATGTCTGTATACCACACAGTTATACAGTGGATTTGTTGAGATCTTCAGGTAATGTTTTTTGAAATAACACAGTTTAATCATTTAATTAATTCTACTGTCCTTTATCTTCAGGAAACTCATTTAAAAACATCATACAAAGATAAAATAACTCTTAAAATTATTCATTATAGAGTACTTACTCAAGTAAAGACGAACAAGCAACAGGCGTCTTTTCTATCTTCATCAATAACAATATTATTCACAGTCCTGTTTCCTTGGATACACAGCTTCAGGCTGTGGCCGTTCGTGTTTCATTATCTGAAACAATCACATTATGTTCAGTGTATATTCCTTCGAATATTTCTTTGTCAGCTTTCCAGTTGCAAAATTCAAAAGAACAATTGCCAAAACCTTTTATAATGATGGGAGATTTTAATTCCCATCCCCCCCCCCACGGGGCAGTAATAACATAAATAATAAATGCAAGATAGTGAAAGACTTCTTATGAAACGAGGAACTGTTATGAAACTTTAATGAAATAACACATCTGGTTCAATCATTCAATCCTGTTGCCCTGTGTCTTCAGGAAACTCACCTAAAGACTTCTGACAAAGATAAAAATTATTCACTTTATAACACTTATTGTGATGTAGTAGAGCGAGCTGCAGGCGGCTCTTCGTTATTCATAAATAACAATATTATCCACAGCCCTGTTGCTCTCCATACGGAGCTTCAGGCTGTGGCCGTTCGTGTTTCATTATCTGAAACAGTCACATTATTTTCGGTGTATATACCTCCGAACACTTCTTTGTCAGCTTTTCAGTTACATAGTCTAAAAGAACAATTACCTAAACCGTTTATAATACTGGGACATTTTAATGACCATCACCCCCTTGGGGGCAGTAATAACATAAGTAATAAGGGCAAGATAGTAGAAGACTTCTTATCTAAGGAGGAACTGTGTTATTTCAATGATGATTCCAATATCTATTTACATCCGGGTAATAGCGCTTATTCTGCTATCGATCTCACTATAACAGATCCATCACTTCTCCTTGAATTTTCTTAGAACGTGCATGACGATTTCTGTGATACTGACCATTTTCCTATTATTCTAGAGCATATCACTAGTAAATCTTTAAAACTTGTAGCTTGTTGAAAATTCGATAACGCAGATTGGATTGCATTTGAGATGTTCTACGAGGCTGATATCACTCCTGAGACTCTCAATGCAGCAGATGATCCTATATTAAAAATTTACTGAGATTGTTTTACGAGCTGCCGATAAAACTATACTTAAGACCTGGACAAATCCAAAGGTAACCCCTGTAACAACAGTGACTGTCGTAAAGCCATGAAGGACCGGAAAAAAGGCTAAACGCAGATTTAAGCATTGTCCTGCTGACACTAATTAAAACCAGGTTTGTAATTTTAGAGCTAAAGCTCGTCGATTACTCAAGTCCAAGAGGCAATCTTGTTGGCGTTACTTTGTTTCAGACATTACGTCAGAAACACCAATGCGTAAGGTCTGGAACTTAAGGGCAAAAACAATAAAGCCAAAGTTCAGCTTTTGAGAGATGGAGATGATATATTAATTTTTCCACCTCATATTGTAAAGAAATTTGCATAAACCAGAAGGAGAAAATTAAATTGCCCAGTAATAACATAAGTAATAACGGCAAGATAGCAGAAGACTTCTAATAAAGGATGAATTGTGTTATTTCAATGATGGTTCCAATACCTAGTTACATCCGGGTAATGGTGCTTATTCTGCTATGGGTCTCCCTACTACAGATCCATCACTTCTTGATTTTTCTTGGAAGATGCATGACGATCTTTGTGGTAGTGACCATTTTCCTATAACCCTAGAGCATATTACTTCTAATTCCTTTTAAACATATAGCTCGGTGAAAGTTCGATATCGAAGACTGGATAGCATTTGACATGTTTTTTGAGGCTGATGTCTCTCCAGAGACTCTCAATGCAGCAGACGATCCTATTTTAAAATTTAATGAGCGTGTTTTACGAACTGGTGATAAAACTATACTTAAGACCTCGACAAATTCAACATCCAAAAGTAAAACATAAAAAAAATCACATAGAAATGCTCTTATCATTCTGCAAAGTATTGCTGACACCTAATTATCCGGATTACAAATTTTTATATATTACGATAGGTCAAAGGATTGTTGCGGCTGCGGCTGTCTTAGAACAGTGCGTCATTGCTCTTCCTCTTTCACCTTCATTTTCTATCTTCTCTGCAGAAGCCAGGGTTATACTTCTGGCCTTATTATACGTTTCCAGAAGGCAGTGATATACAGTGCCTCGCTGTCTTGCCTTTGGCATTTCAGAATACTAAATTTTAAAATCCAATTATTCTTGAGATTTTAGCCAAACAGAGAAAACTAATTAAAACATGAAAAGATTTTATTTTCTGTTGGATATCAAGTCATATTGGTATCCATGGAAACACAGTCGTAGACGGATAAACTAATAGCGTTCTCTGGTTGATCAAAATTGGACTATGGGTCCATGATTTACGGTTCCGCAAGCAAATATTAAACTGTTGGATCCGGTCCATCACCAAGGTTTGAGGCTCAGCCTTGGTACTTTTACAATCTCACCAATAGAAATTTTACACGTTGAGGCTAACGAGCTTAAAGCTCGGTCGGGAAACCCTGCCTATGACTGTGTTTTCAGTCTTTTTTTTTTGTTTTTTGTTTTGGTAGATTAATATAATAGCTGTCGTAGCAAAATCTCTTTTTTGGTGTTCGTGTTCGGGGCTATAATGTGGAAGCTGACATGAAGCTAGAGGATATAGCTCCAGTATCATTTCCGGAGTCTCCTCCCTGACTTCTTCAACAACCTAAATTCCTATTTGATCTACGAGAACATAACAAATCCAACACAAACCCACTTATAATTCAGCAAATGTTTTCTGAAATTAAGGCTAATTTACGGATTATAAAGTTATATACACTAATGGGTCAGAACAGTGGGTCTCTTCTCTTCGCCTTCCACCTTCATCTTCTAGCTTTTGTGCTGGGGCGTGGGCTATACTCCTGGCTTTCTCATGTGTCACGCCCACAGACCAGTGGTATGTAGTGACTCTCTCTCTCCTGCCTTTTGGCAATACAGACTAATAAATTGAAAAATCCATTAATTCTTGAAATAATAGTTAGAGTTATGTAGAAAACTAATTACGACTGGGAACACAGTAGTAGACATGGAGGCAAAAGGCTGCCCTTAGTAAATCCATATCAAAATTTAAAATTCCGTATACTGATATTCGATCGAGCACTTTTAAATATATTCGTCACCTTTGGCTGTGTGAATGAGTTTGCTGGATGAGCAAACTTTTTAGCATTAAGCCTTTTAGCATACTGAAGGCTGAGTTGAATACGACGGTTATATAAAGAAGGCTCATTAGTCTCCACGTCTACCATGTTCGGCAAAGATTCTCTATAGAGTCAACTCTATATATGATTTATTTGACAGCATCGCTGGCGATGTTGTCATAAACTATTTGAAGGTCATTGGCCTATATCATAAAATATAAATTTTAATTGTAAATATTTGTAGATAAAAAGGTATACTATTGTTTAGATATGCTGGTTTTCGAATTTTGTTTTTTTTTCTTATCTGATTTTAAAAAGGCCTGAACTTTTTGTTTAATTTTTGATGCTCTTACTATCATGTTGAAAACCTTAACCGTCTCGTGTTTTCACCTTGTTCTTTCCACGCTATTGCTGAAATATTGCCGATTGAGCGTTAAGCGATAATCATTCATTCTCTGCGTGTAAACTTTCTATGGGTGAGGTTCTAAAAGCACAAAGGCTCATTCTCAAACCTTGGTGACGAACAGGATCCAACATTTTTATATACGACTTCCTTTCGGAACCGTAAATCATAGACCCATAGTCCAATTTAAACCTCTGGAGAAAGCGATATAGACTGAGTAACACAGAGCGGTTGGCACCCCAATCGGTGCTAGACTCGAGCTGAATCTTGCGTTAAGGGTCAAGATAAAGTTTCTATGACAAAAATGCTTACGGACAGATTCAGACGTTGAAAATCTAAAATCGTTTCCAGTTGCCTATTTCTCGAGCATTTGACGTTTGATAGTATTAATGCTGAACAAAGTAAAGCACAGAATGCCGCCTTAGGACAAACCCATTTCCTGCTGACGAGAGTCAGAAAGGGTGGATTTTACCCGCAACTTCAACTGACGATGAGATAAAAATTCTGGCATAAATATTGGTAAACGGCCTTCGTCCACGAGGTCTGTTTAAAAACCATATTTCCATATTTGCCATAAGCCTTTTCAAAGTCGAAAAACATCTATACCACATGTTCATTATTTATGAGACCTTCATGAACAAAGGTTTCAAATCTAACAAGGTGATCCATAGTAGATCTACCTCGTCGAAAACCGCATTGTATACCTAAAAGTAATTTGTTGGTTTTAAGAAACAAAACATGTCTGTAATTAATTATAGTCTTACAGATTCAGCTGGGAAGAGCTGTCACGTGGTACTTAGGCGGATCAGCATGAACCTTGCGCGGTAATACACGCCTTCCGCCATGATGTTGGAAAATTACCAGTTATACAAATATCATTAACCAAGTCCAAGAGAATCTCCAGTGACAAAGATGGTAAATGATTCAGAAACTTATAATATACGTTATCAGATCACAAGCAGTATCGTGGTCCTTTTATAATGCAGTTTTCAGTTCATCCATGTTAAAAGGACGATTATAATCTTCTACATTTTGAGAAGAAAAGGGCAATTTAATTTTCTCTTGGGTGTAATATGGAATTGTGAAGTATAATTCTGAGAAAAAGATTTCTTACAAAATGTTTCACCTAGTTTATTTGCAATATCATACTTGGGGGTTAACGTCGTACTCAACAATTTTTTAGTCATACGACGACGAAGGGATCATTAGGGTGCATGTACGTGTAATGTGCCTCCTTGTTGCAGGACGGATTTCCATCGCTCTTTTATTTAGTGCTGCTTCACTGAGACGACTTACCGAAGGCAAGTAAGCTGCGCCGCCCGAGCCATTATACTGATACGGGTCAACCAGTTGTTTCACTATCCCCTTCATGCTGAACGCCAAGCGAGGAAGTTACAACTTCCTCTTTTAAAGTCTTAGGTGTGACTCAATCAAGGATTGATCCTGGTTCTACCGGTCCCGAAACGGACGCTCTACCAACTGTTATTTGCTATATCAGGTGGTGAAATTGACACATTATCTACATCTTACAAATCCTGAACCTTTGCTTTATTATTTTTGCCCTTAAGTTTCTGAATCATGTTCCAGACCTAACGCATGTAAGGTGTTTTTGACGCAATGCCTGAAAGAAAATTTCGCCATGAAGATCGTCTCCTGTTTTTGAGTAATCGACGAGCCATAGTTCTAAAAATACAAACCTGGTTCAAGTTATAGTCAGTAGGACATACATTACGGCCTTTTTACGGTTTTCAATGGCTTTGCGATAGTCGTTATCATACCAGGGTTTACTATTGGATTTTGGATTTATCGAGGTCTTAGGGATCGTTCTATCGGCAGCTAGTAAAACAAGTTCATTAAATTTTAATATAGGATCATCTGCTGCATTGAGAGTCTCTGTAGTGATATCAGCCTCGCAGAACATTTCAAATGCGATCTAATCTGCGGTATCGAATTTTGCCACACGTTCCACAGAATTAGATATGATATTTTTTAGGATAAGAGAGAAATGATCACTACAACAAAGATCATCATGCACTCTCCAAGAAAAATCAGGGAGAAGTGAGGGATCAGTGATAGTGATATCGATAGCAAAATAAGAGTTATTACCCGCATGTAAATAGGTATTACGGCCATCATTAAAATAACACAGTTCCTCATCAGATAAGAATGAACGATTATGGCTTAACGCCACATCGGCAATATCTCAGGCATATCGTGGTGAGAACATGTTGAAAACACGAGGCCGTTCAGGTTTTCGATATGATAATGAAAACATCAAACATAAAACAAAAATGTTTAAACATGTTTAAAAACAAGTAAAAAAATCCGAAACAGTTAAATTCGGAAACCATTACATTTTTTAAAAATAGTATATTTAGAAAAAACTGTATATGTATCTTTATTTATATATATTAACATTAAAATTTAAATCTGATGATAAAGGCCAATGGCCATCAAATAAATCATATAGGGTTGACTGTGTAGAATCTTTGCCGGACATAGCCAAATTCTACACAGTCAACCAAGATATGTTTCGGGAGCACTGCTCCCATCTAGGATGAAAGTGTGTGTGTGTGTTAGACGAGATTGCCCAATACGACACCTCGTTAAAACTACTTGGTCTCTACGAGACATTCGATAAGTATAAGAACTGTAGCCATTGACAGGATGTATAGCATGCAGTTTATTATGGGCCTGCAAATCCCATTCACCCTGCCAAAGGCGACGAATATATTTAAGAATGTTTGATCTAAAGTCATTTTACGAGATTTTAACTTTTGATATGGATTTACCAATATGACTTGATATCCAACAAAATATAATATCTTTACCTCTTTTAATTAGTTTTGTATGTAAGGCCAAAATTTCAAGTATCAATGGATTTATTAATTTATATACTGTATTACCAACAGGTAGGGGAGCGAGTCAGTGCATATTATCGTCTTTTGAGCATGTCCAGGAGAAACATAAGGCCAGTAGTATAGGCTATCACAGCCTATGACTTTGACAGCCGCAGTTGTAACCCTGTCCCCATCCTTTGACCCGTCAGTGTATATAAATTTATAATCCGAATATTTAGCCCTAATTTTAGCAAAACCTTGGTAAATTATAAGAGGATTTGTATATGACTTTTTTATGTTTTCGTAGAGTAAATATTAATTAGGGTTCTGGAAGTAGCCAGGGAGAAGACTTCGGAAAAGACACCGAAGCTATATCCTCCAGCTTCATGTTAGCTCCCACAATATGGTCCCGTTTATGAAGGCCAAACGGAGGGATCTTGTTAGGACATTTATTAAATTAATCTACATATGATGTATTGAAAACAGTCGTAGGCAAGGTTTGTTGGATGAGCATATTGAAGGCTGAGTTTTATACGTCGGTTATATAAAGAAGGCTCATTTGCCTCCACGTATAATCTTTCTACTGGTGAAGTTCTCAAAGCACCAAGGCTGAGCCTCAAACCTTGCTGATGGACCGGATCCAACATTTCAAGATAGGATTTCCTTGCGGAAGCGTAAATGATGGATCCATAGTCCAATTTAGACCTCACCAGAGAACGATATAAATTACGTAAAACAGATCGGTCAGCACGCCAATCGATGCTAGACACGACCTAAATTATGTCAAGAGCCTTTGTACATTTAGCTTTGAGTATTTTAATGTGAGGCATAAAAGATAATTTCTTATGTAATGTAACTCCTAAAAATTTATTTCCCCAACAATCTTCACTGGTTTTCGATAAAATTTAAGCTCGGGGTCTAGATGAAGTTTCAAAGTTTGTTACAAAGATGGATACCGACTGTTTTAGACGTTGAAAATCTAAAACCATTGGCAACTGCCCAGTTCTCGATTTTATTGAGACAAAGCTGCAGTCGCCGCTCGATGTTGTTGGTATTTTTAGCACGATACCATATCAGGAAATCATCTACATATAAAGAACCTTTTCTGCTAGATGTTAATGTTTAGGTAAGCTATTACTTTGATGCTAAACTGTGTTGGCGAAAAAATACTGCCCTAGGGCACCCTTATCTCCTGCTCATGAGAGTCGGTAAGAGTGGGTAAGAGTGGTAAGAGTGGGCCCCACTCTTACCTTAAATTGACGATCAGATAAAAATTCGGATATAAATAGAGGTAAGCGACCCTTTAAACCCATATCAGAAACTCCATGTGGGGTCGCAGGCCTTTTCAAGATCGAAAAATATCGACACCACATGTTCAGTATTAATAAAACCATTCCGTTGGATAGTCTTACAGGGTAACTATTTGGATCTGTATAATCCTTACCCCGTTTGGGGAAAGGGATAATACACGCCTCCGTCCATGGCGGTAGAAAATTAACAGCTATCCAAATATCATTAAGTAAGATAATCTTAAGCGGGTGAGTTGGTAAATGATTCTGAAGCCTAAATATTATCTGGGCCACACGCTGTATCGTGTGACTTTTTTTAAAGAAGTTTTACGCTTTTCAATTGAAAAAGGACGGAAGAACACTAAGCTGAAGGAGATATCTCCGGTGTCTTAAATCCTCTGATACGGCGATGGCGGGGGGGGGGGGGGCGCATATTTTTTTAATGCTGTGAAGCAGGATCTCGAGGTATTGTTACGTCAGGAATGGACTGTACCGTAATTTCTACACCGTCACAATATATCATTTTCTATTGTTAAATAAGGTCGTACTGTGATGATGTGACGTCATCATAATGAGCTGGGAAATGAGCATTTGACGTCAATAACATGACGTCAAGATCTTGCGACCGGGCATTTGACAGGTGCGCATTAAGTTTTATTTTATTCTCCAGGAAAAGCGGGAGGGAGGGGTAGGTCACTGCTCCCGAAGATGTTAAGGGCGATTCTTGGTACGGCGTTAAACTGATTCTACCTATCGAAAACGTGAACCGCCTCGTGTTTACAACTTGTTCTCGCCACGGTATGGCTGTAATATTGCCAATTTGGCGAAAAGCCATAATCATTCATTCAGTTTATACTGATCCTGGTTGACTGCGTAGAAACTGTGACTAGTATGAGCGAAGTCTACAGACGGCTCTGTATATTCGAATTATTTGACAGCTCTGCTGGCGATGCTGTCATAAACCACTGGAAGGTCAATGGCTTGTCAAAATATAGTGCTACCTCATATATCCAATTTATACACTGTTAAAACATGAAATATCAAAAATATTTCACTCCTTTGGCTCATTCGTTCATTCTTAAAGTTTAACAGTCGCTAAATTTATCATTTTTGTCTCTAAGGATAGGTATCTAAATTGAGTGTGACATACTTTTGAATAATTCATCTGCAGAAGAAAATGTTAAATGTCGTGCACATAGATGGTGCTAAAGCGGAGGTTACCACAATGAAGATGTCATTACCATGTAAGACAAGTAATAATTTAGTGCGAAGTCTGTAACTTGACCTAATGGGCAATAAAAGAATGGGTATGTGATGTAAAATATGACTGTCATGACCTGAAATTGATACTAATTTTCACTTTTTTTACTTCATGTTTAAAGTATGTACTCCTTTTTCGCTAGTTAGTCCATGGCAGCAGCTGTTCACCTAAATTTACTTTCCATGTAATAAATGATTAATGTGTCCTCATCTTATCTATAGTAAAACATCTGTTATCTTTTCCAATCGAAATATGTATTTTGTCTTCTATATAAAGCATGGTCTGTGAACAACCACACATCGACAAAATGAGTACGAAAATCATCCATTAAGACATGGTGGACTTGACCAGATCGGATTTGTCATGATTTTGAGCACACCTAAAATTTAATTTCCAAACGATAACCTTTGCAGATCCAGAAGAAATATGAACATCCCGTCAATGAATTAAATATTTTTGCAGAACAGATAAACCCTTTAAATTCCCGTCGCACCTGAACAGAATTAGTAAACTGCAAGTGAACTAGAACCCATCCTGATTTTTGTTTATAGAAAGATGCTGTTTCTCGTGTCACTCCTCTTCACCGTGGCTAACCTACCCTTCTGTGAAGCAGCAAATGAGAAAACATGCGACGAAAATCTGAACGGTTGTGGACCCTTTGTAGATGAAGGTGGACTTCAAAACGCTTGTTGCTCTTGCAGGGAATGCTTAAGTGTTGATAGCATTATACCTGTGGATATTCACTGCGTGTAAGTAGAAACGTGGTTCTTTCTTACACACGGTGGTTGTGCTGGACATGATATCATTTCCAGATTGCGATCAAACCAGTCATTTCATTAATATTTACTTCATATATATAAGACTATTCCTTATCCGATGGCGCCCTGGTTTATGAGTGAGTGATTTAAAGTGCTTGATGTAATTCGGGCAGCACCGAAACCTCAAATATTAAGAAACTATTGTTATCATGTTAGAATGAACATATAACAAAACGACGATTTACAATAATTATCTAGTAAAGTTTTACATGATTTTTGATTTACTCCAGAATTCAGTCTGAAAACAACTTATCAGCACAATGTTGCCCATGTGAAACAGAAACATCGCTGTCTGGTGGGTCGACATGCACGGCGCCGCGCCTCGAGGAGTGTGCTGAACGAGGGGATCTAAGACGTGTCACGCGCCTGGTAAACAAAGCCGAGAGGATATCCAGACGAACAATTCGCAGATGTGGAACACCTGTGGTAAATGGATGAGATGTATTTAAACTATTAATGTGAATGGTATTTTAAGCTGTACTCAGGAGTATTTCACTTATACCGACGGTAGCCAGCTTTGTGGTGGTAGGAAACTGGACAGAGCCTGGGAGAAACCCATACCATAGACAGGTTTCTGGCTCAACTTCCCACCTGACCTGTCTTGTACTCGCAGCTTGCGCATTGGTGAGATGCGCTTGAGTCATTTGTGGGCTACGAATCCCCGAGGTCCCTGTGTATTAAAAATGTAATTGTATATTAAAATTGACAAGACAACAGTCTGAGGAATTAAAGACCAGTGACGTCTAATAAATTGCAATTAACATCATTCCAATTTTTTACCTAAGTCTGTTTAAGCCATGCTGCTAAGAGACTTGTACATGCATCAATAATAGCAAATGACACAACAGGTAGAATAAAACCCTATCTGGGGGAAAATGACAAGAGACCATATTTCATCGGTTACGTGTGACCATTTGCAGAAGAATAAACTCACAAGTACATCCCCTGTATGTTTTCTGGTTTGAGGAAATATAACCTGGGTTTATTGTGCACAAGTTGCGTAAAAGATAAGTAACGCAGATCCCTAGAGCTTTTGAAGATAGGTTGAGTGACTCCACTTGGGCCATTATTTCGCCTAGATAGGTAGCCAGTAGGGTCCGGTTTGATCAACGCACTTGTCACTTTTTTCTCTATATTCTGTGATGTCGAAGTTATTGGAAACTCCCGTCATAACCCGCCGCGACACTTGGAAAAAATTGGTGGATTGAGGCTGGCTCAGGGACTGCTCGGACGTTAACACTGGCAAAACTTTAGGAAAGTTTTTCAGCTCCACTAGTTAGAACAGCTCTATTAGAACAGCTCAAAGCCCTAGCATCGCGCATGCAAACTTGGCCTTGAAACGTACATAAATCAACCAACCACGAAACGTCAAATGTTTAACCAAGCAATAATGATGCCCTGTAAAAGTCAAAGAAAGGCGAACACTTCTACAGTAAGTATTCTTCAACGTCTAAACATAGTTTTCTCAAGTGATTTCGCTCTCCTTAAAAATTTATAAAGTAACTGCCTAGGTAATGAAGAATATCGCTGTCAGTGAAACACTGGCCACAGAATAATGTGGGTGAACGCTTTCCTAACGATGCGACCTAACCAGTCGGCTACCATTTTGTATCGCGTGGCACATCTCACAACTTTATCTGACCATCCTGCATACCCTAATGCTCATATTTGCACCATGCCACTAGATTATACAGAATGGCACTTGCACTATAACTTACGCATAGTCGCAAGAAAAACGTAAGACTTATTAACAAGATGTACTTATTGTGTTCTCTGAAGATTTGTTCAATTTCGAAATTGTTTTCGTAATTGTCGTTAATGAATACGTGATATCGATCTTTTTTTCAAATTCACTAGGCATACGACGCTATAGAAATATCATACTATAAATCATCATGATATGCTAATTTATCAGTTATTGTAATTTCCATCAGAATTGTTGAAATTTATATGTATGTGTAACGGCGTGTTGGACAGTATTTCACTAAAACGACGGCTGCCAGCATTATGGTGCCCATAATGCCAGCAGAGCCACGATCATCCGCAGATTTCTCGCGTACGACCGGAAAGGACTCAAGCAAGAGTTGGACTAAAACAACCACATTAGTTGGAGAGAGTCACTTTCCTGTGCTAAATCGCTCACCACTACGCTACGCTAAATCGTACGAGATAGGTTCAGTTTCTTCTTTTGAATTAACTTTTTGACCATAACTTATTTGTTCTTTGTAAGTGCCTGTTTGGTTTGGTGTGCGTGCGCACATTTTTTTTGTTTTTAAATAATGCATTCTGTAGCCATTAAACGTTTAGGGAGTTTTGTACTTCTGATCCGGAAATATTACAACTTTGCTGGGACTTGAAGTTTGATTTGCGCTTTTTTTGTGTTCGCCCCCACACCGCTTCTCTTCTTTATACCAGGTCTTTTATATAGTTTCCATTGCAGCTCTTGTAGAACGCTAAGTGCATCTTTGTTTTTCATTATCGCATATCATTTGTGGGCAAAAGCCAGTCTCCTGACCTCATCATATGTTTCAATTTGCAGAGGATAATTTTATCTATTACTGGCTTTTCTGTCTAATCCTTGAATTTTTTGCCTTTCACAAAGCCTAAAGAAAAGAGGTATACTCCTTATACCACTGCTGGATAGTTATTCAATATACAGTGCGTCATGTATTCTGGCCCGTGTCCAGTAGTTGAGTATGTTTTAATTACCTGGCAAAATATACACATATAATAACAGGTAATTCCACAAGTTATGTGTGTAACCTTAGCATGCTTTTCCTTGTATTGTAACTTACCTTTGTCACGTGATTTTTCATATAGTTAAATTTTGTCTGAAATTTACGTGGTTCATTCACTCAACCTTACAGACTGACGATTGTGCTGGAAAACGGGTTCTCAGAAGATTGGAGTGCATTTATGACGAAATTCACTGTACTATTCAAGATATTAAAGAGGACTGTGAACGAGATCATTGATATGTAAGTCAACAATTTTCAAATCTGGTGTCGCAATTCACATTTACTTACGTATTTCTTCCATGAAGAATAATTACCCGTTACTACTTTCTCGTTTAAAATGGCTTTATAGCATATCAGAATCATCTCGTAAGCAGAGGGAAATCAGCTGATTTAATACTGCTTCTACTCCGCATAATGGTGAACTAGGAGCGGTTGACATCATAGCGGAATAGATACCTTTTGCGGTGTTATAATTATCTCGCCTTTGATTGGATAAACAGAGAGCATGGCGACCCTTTCGATGTTCCCTACGTGAGAGGTTACAGATTATTCTGAACTGCGATATGTCGGTTATTATACATCACAAAGATAGAAAGTGACATTTTTTTTGGAACTTGTTGAATTATTATTGATACATATATACATTTGGTCGAATATTTTGTTTTCTTATAACTACAACGCTGTATTCAAAGTGATCTCCATGAATTTACATAACTGATATAATCATCAGCTGACCATGTAGTGAACTAAAGTGTTTTGTTTGTTTTGTACAGCTTGAACGAGTCGAACCAAGTTCGTGAGAGTACAGTCTTCTAAGTAGTTCCAAGGAGTGATGATGCACATTTGGGAACATTCTGCTGTATCCATACAAGAATAAGATTTTAAATCGATTTCTGGGTGTTTGTCCACTACATATCTTACTTTCGGTTTGCAGAACTCCCTTTCGCTTATGTAGAGTTTGTCCCGTTGCCGCGTCTCTAGCTTCATTTGTGAAGACGAAATATCCATATGTCACCTACACTTTTGCAAAAAAATGGATATCCGGAATCCGACAGTGAAATTTTCTTAAGTGTAGAAACTATTTGCGCAAAGATCACCAGTTTAGACATACATAGGCTTTGTGCACTTGCAGTTTCAGTACGAGCTCAGTCGCATCAGCCACCGTGGAGTCAGGTGAAAAGAATAGGGACCCAGTCCTCAGGCAATCTTCTTAAAGGCGACTAACCTAGATATCTCACACGAGAGAGCGGTGAGCCTTCTCGGTTTGGGTGAGAGGCACCTGGGGAGCGACCTCTTTGCTATAGTTTGCGTCCCGTAAAGGGAAAGGATGGGGCCATGGTGGCTGATGGCTGACTGGTCTTGTGGGACCCTACACCCAATATTCCACTTTGGTTCTTACTTCTCTGGAGGCGGCGATGGGACGGCCTAGATACCCGAGAGTCAACTTCAGTATATGTGTGATGTGAACTTCTGCTTTCCAGGTGTGAGATTTTCGAATGCCTGGAGTCAAATTAACAGAACCAAATTCAATGCGATCAACTATATGTCGAAACATTGTTCCGTGTCAATAATCGCAAGTCCAATTCCCGAAACGACTTTTAACACAAACCACCAAAGAACTAAGAAAATATATAATGTACGAAAATAAGACGGAATCCTGCAAAGTGATACAGTCAACAGTTTCCGTTGATGTTAGAAAGACGAGTTAAGCCGAATTAAACATAACTATTAAGCAGAGCGCGAGAAATTCGGGATGCTCTGTCCATATTTACTTACAAGAGAAGTATACTCATTGTAAAACTAAGAACTTCAAAGTGAAAACGTTTGATGGAAAAACTTGGTCACGTTGATTGAAAGCGTCACATAGTACATAGGATCTAAGAAGTGCAACACAGTGAGGTATGTACATGCCATATGCAGGACCCTTCGGCAAATTGCCGCGCAAGTAGGATAATTAACAATGTCAAAACTGAAACTATTCGTCTTGTACAGTCTGCGAGAGAGGAAATCGTTTGTCTTTGTACAAACATAGGCGAAGATAAGACGTACAATTTGCAGAGTCTATGGTTTTTTTTAAATGACGCGACGATGGATATATACATGTATAATTCACAGCCTTTGCTATATATGTATTACATGTATAAAACCAGCGAATCGTCAATATACCGTTTAGTTAATAAGATCAGGCCCGGCAAGGATTACTCCTTAATAGTTTCTGCATATAGTCGTATTAATCGGAGAAGTCATATATCAACCCCCCCCCCACCCCCCCTCCCCCCAAAAAAAACGGGGGAGGGGGTTGGCGTTTACACACTGTTAATATATGGGCTTCCAGAATATCACATAGATGTTATTAATGAGAAATTCAAACATCTCGATGAACAACGAAACAGGCCATGGATAATTCTTGTGTGTAGTTGAGCTGAAAAAGGCTTTGTTACCTTTGACATTAATGTACCGGTGACCAGTTTTATTAAGCACTGACAGAAACAGTCGTCTAGACTTATTCTCCGGGGCGGGTGAGAAACACGGCGCTATGAACTTTTATCTTCATGTCTTCCAGCTCCTTCTAATGTCCCAACTGTACTTACACATTCCTCTCAGTCTGCTTCCAGACTATACCTTGCCTCTTCCAACGCCATTGAAAACCGCGCCTTTCTTTGCTAGATTCCGTTCTATTTTACATCCCGCCCCAGTTGTTTAGAGGTTCGTGTTATGTGTCGTTTCGGGAATTAAACAGTAACCTAGGGGTGATTCGAGACAGGGATGGTGATTTGGATCACCTGTCGCTGTCGAAGGAGAAAAATTGCCGTGAATTAAAATCCTTAACACTTTACATCAAAATGATATAAAGATTGCTAAACTTAATAAATACTTGCTAAACTTATATACTGAGTTATTCTTGAGTACGATGTAAAACACCAATAAGATCAATAAAATTTACATACTTCCTACGCCAATGTGCTCAAGAAATTGTCCACCAAAGATGGCACCCAGACCTCCATGACTCGGTCCATCGGCACAGACAAACCGAAAGTCCTACGGATTTCCTTGTCTAACACGTCATCCACGCTATTTGTCTATAAAACCATTTATACTGGGACATCACGAACAAAAAAAACTTCAAATATTAAACCCCCATGGGGTCTCCGAGGTGAAAAGGATAGGATCTCAGTCCTCTAGACAAGTGAAAGGCGAATAACCTAGAGCTCTCATGTGTGGGTCGAATGATTACAATAGGCCCACATCTTCCCAGTTTGGCCGGCCGGGGAGTGGCCGCGGGTATCTCTGGGGACGACATCCTGTTGGCTGAGCCGTGTCAGTATTGTGAGATCCTCACTCCTCACTTTGGCACATACCTCTCTATAGACGGGCAGTCCGAGAGTCAATGTAGGTTGTGACTGCTTCTTTCCATGTTGGAACCCCATGGGGTCCCCAGGATGACAAGAATAGGACCTCAGCCAGCCCTCTAGGCAAGCTTGTCGTTAAAGTCGACTAACCTAGACCTCTCCCTTGTGGGCCAGGTGAATATAATAAGCTCACATCTTCTCGGTTGTCCCCCGTGGGGTTTCCGGGGTGATAAGAATAGGACCTCAGCTCTCTAGGCAAACTTGTCGTAAAAGTCGACTAACCTAGAGCTCTCGTTTGTGAGCCCGTTGAATATACCAGGCCCATATCTTCTTGGTTGTATGAGAGGCAACCGGGGAGCGACCTGTTTGCCGTGGGTTGCGACGTGTAATCTACGAGGACGGGATCCTGGTTGCTGAGAGCGTGTTGGTCTTGCGAGATCCGCACGCCCAACACCCCATTTTGGCTCTTACCTGGAGAAAGAAGGGACATCTGATGGGCCCGGTCCGATCAAACGACTTGGTCACGTCTTACCTCTGCTTGGTCCTAAACATTTCTCCACACAATCACTCCTTAGAAAATGACAGTTACTGTTTAACGTCCGATTGTGAGACAACGTGCGAGGCGGTGGGTCATGGGTCAATCGATTATTATGAGTCTAATGTGTGACCTTATTCATTGCGTGGAGACGAAGGGGCTTGTGGTGGGGAATTGGGTTTTGCATATTAGAGCCATCTGGTCGAGTATACCTCATGTGGAGTCCTTGAATGAATGATTATGGCTTAATGCCGCTTCAGCAATACCTCAGCCATGTCGTCGCGGGTACATGTTCAAACGAGGAAGCCATGAATACTTTTCGACATGATCTGATGAAAAATCAAAACTTAAAAAAAAAAACAGACGAACATTTTTAAAACCTGTTAAAAAGAAACAAATATCAGTAAGAAGTCGAAAACCACAATTGCTTTTTTTATGCATTGAAATATATATAAACTATATTCTCTTGTACAGGCCAACAGCCTTAAAAAAACAGAGATGAATAAATCAAATAAAGTCAAATAAATCATAGAGTTAACTGTGTAGAATCTTTGCCGAACATGGGCCAAGTCTACACAGTCAACCAGGATATGTTTGACGCTATATTGAGCACCACATCCAACACACTCGGGGGCACTGCTCCCTTCCAAGATGAAATTGTGTGTTACACGAATGAATGAATGAATGATTATGGTTTAACGCCACATCGGCAATATTTCAGCCATAGAATGGCGAGAAACATGGTGAAAATACGAGGTGGTTGAGGTTCCGATATGGTGGTGAGAACATCAAAATGACATATAAATTTTTGGACAAGTTTAAAAACAGATAACAAACAAAAACAGTTAAAACCCGAAAACCCACATATTTCAAAAATAGTATATCAAGAAATCTCTCTCTCTCTCTCTCTTCTCTCTCTCTCTCTCTCTCTCTCTCTCTCTCTATATATATATATATATATAAACTTTCTATTAATACATATTTATACATTAATAATAATTAAGATTTAATATTTGAGGACAAACTCTACACAGTCAACCAAGTTATGTTTGATGCCAAATTCGGCATCGCATCCAAAACACTCTGGGCCACTGCTCCCATCTAGTATGAAATTGTGTGTTGGATGAGAGTGCCCATTACGACACCTCATTAAAGCCACTTGGCCTATACGACACATTCGCCACGTATAAGTATTGTAGCAAGTTATATTCACCCTGTCAAAGGCGACGAATATATTTGAGAATATTGGACTTCATGTCAGTACAAGGGACTTTAATCTTAGATACGGGTTTATTGAGGGCAGCTTTCGCCTCTCTGTCTGCTACGGTGTTTCCATGGTATGCAACAGACTATATCGTTCCCTCTTGTAATTAGTTTTCTATATATAGCCAAAATTTAAAGGATAATGGGATTTTGAAATTTATTATTCTGTATTGCCAAAAGGCAAGAGAGCGAGTCACTGCATATCATTGCCCAGAAGAAACATATGATAAGGCCAGGAGTATAGCTCTGGCCTCGGGAGAAAATATTGAAGAAGGGGAATATGGAAGACGAAGACAAACAACTCGTAGCTCCATGACAGCCGCAGCCGCAACCTTGTCCCTATCCTTTTACCCGTCAGTATATATAAATTTATAATCCATATAATTAGCTTTAATTTCAGCAAAACCTTCCTGAATTATAAGAGGATTTGTATTGGATTCATTATATTTACGTAGATTAAATATCAGTTTGGGTTATGGAAGAAGCCATGGAAGAGACTCCGGAAAAGACACCGGAGCTATATCCTCCAGCTTGATGTTAACACCCACAATATGGTCCCGTATACGAAGACCAAACGGGGGGATCTTGTTGGGACTTTCAGTATATTTCGGCAATATTTCAGCCATATCGTGTCGAGAACAAGGTGAAAACATGAGACGGTTAAGGTTTTCGATATGACAATATGAACATCAAAAATAAAACAAAAAGTACAGACATGTTTAAAATCAGATAAGAATAAACCAAAACAGTTCAAACTCGAAAACCAGCATATTTAAAAAATAGTATATCTGGAAAACTCTACATATATAACTGTCTATTTATAAATATTTCAGACAATTAAAATTTATATTTTATGATATAGGCCAATGGCCTTCAAATATTTCATGACATCGCCAGCGATGCTGTCAAATGAATCATATGTAGAGTTGACTATGTAGAATCTTTGCCGAACATGAGGCAAAGTCCAACACAGTCAACCAGAATATGTTTGATGCCGTCTTGAGCATCATATCCAAGACACTAGGGAGCACTGCTCCCATCTAAGATGAAATTGTGCATTAGATGAAAATGACCAACACGACACCTTGTTAAAACGACTTGGTCTCTACGAGCCATTTCGTAAGTGTAGGCATTGTATCCAATGACAGGATGAATAGCATGTAGTTTATTATGGATCTGCAAGATCCATTCATCCTGCCAAAGGCGATGAATACATTTAAGAATATTAGACTTAATGTCGGTATACGGGAGTTTAACCCGAGGTACAGATTTATACAGGTTTATACAGGGCAACATATGATAAGGCCAGGAGTATAGCTCTGGCCTCTGCAGAAAAGATAGTAGACGAAGAGAAGTGACCCGCTGATCTAAGACAGCCCCAGCCGCAACCCTGTCCCCATTCTTTGACCCGTCAGCATGTATAAATTTATAACCCATATAATCAGCCTTGGTTTCAGCAAAACCTTCCTGAATTATAAGAGGATTTGTACTTGATTTATTATATTTAAGTAGGTCAAATATTAGTTTAGGGTGTGGGAGAAGTCAGGGAGGTAACCCCGGAAAAGACACCGGAGCTATATCCTCTAGCTTGATATTAGCACCCACAATATGATCTTGTCAGGACATTTATTAAATTTATCTACATATGATGGATTAAAAACACAGTCGTAGGCAGGGTTTGTTGGATGAGCTTTAAGCTTTGTAACATGTTGAGGGCTCAGTTTGATACGTGTTATATAAAGAAGGCTCATTTGCCTCCACGTATAAACTTTCTACTGGTGAAGTTCTAAAAGCACCAAGGCTGAGCCTCAAACCTTTATGATGAACAGGATCCAACATTTTAATGTACGACGTCTTAGCGAAACCGTAAATGATGGATCCATAGTCCAATTTAGACTTGAGAACGATATAGGTTAAGTAAAACTGATCGGTCAGCACCCCAACCGGTGCTATACACGACCTTAATTATATCGCGAACCTTTGTACATTTAGCTTTAAGCATATTAATATGAGGTATAAAAGATAGCTTACTATTAAATATTATACCTAAAAATTTTGGTTGTCCAACAATTTTAATGTGTTCACCACAAAAATTAAGCTCAGGGTCAAGATAAAGTTTCAGTTTATTGCAAAAATGCATACCGACGGATTTAGACGTTGAAAATCTAAAACCGTTTTCAGTTGCCCATTTCTCTATCTTACTGAGACAAAGCTGCAAGTGACGTTCGATATTATTCATATTCTTAGCTCGGTAGCGTATAAGGAAATCATCCACGTATAAAGAACCCTTTGTGCTAGATGTTAATGTTTTTTGCTAGGCTATTTATTGTTATGCTAAACAGAATTGGTGATAGAATGCTGCCCTGTGGTACACCATTTCCTGCTCATAAAAGTCAGAAAGAGTGGACCCAACCCGTACCTTAAACTGACGATCAGATAAAAAATTGTGATATAAATGAAGGTAAGCGACCTTTAAGACCCATATTCGCGATGTCTTTTAAAATAGCATATTTCCATGTGGTGTCGTAGGCCTTTTCAAGGTCAAAAATAGGGATACCACATGTTCGTTATTGATGAAGCCATCGCGAATAAAGGTTTCGAATCGAACAAGGTGATCCATGGTAGATCTACCTTGCCCCAAATCACATTGAATATTACATAGTAACTTGTTGGTTTCAAGAAACCAAACAAGTCTATCATTAATCATTCGTTCCATCCTCTTACAGACACAGCTGGTAAGAGCTATGGACGGTAATTATTTTGGATCACTATGATCTTTACCCGGTTTGGGAACCGGGATAATACACGCCTCCCTCCATGATGGTGGAAAATTACCAGTTATCCAAATATCATTAAGCAAGTCCAAGAGAGTCTCCAGTGGCTCAGATGGTAAATGGTTCAGAAACTTATAATATACGTTATCAGGACCACAAGCAGTATTGTGGCCTTTTTTAATGCAGTCCTTAAGTTCCTCTATATTAAAAGGATGATTATAATCTTCTAAATTCTTAGAGAAAAAGACAATGTGATTTTCTCCTTCTGGTTTTTAATATGTTGGAATTCTTTAGTATAATTCTCAGAAGAAGATTTCTTGGAAATTGTCTCAGCTAGTTTTATTGGCAATGTCGGGTGGATTTTTTAAATGCTAAATTTTGCCTTATTATTTTTGCCCTGAAGTTTCTGAACCATGTTCCAGACCTTCCGCATGGGAGTTTTTGATGTAATGCCTGATACAAAGTTTCGCCAACAAGATCGTCTCTTGGAAAAATCGAAGAGCCTTAGCTCTAAAAAATACGAACGTGGATTAAGTTATTATTTGTAAGACATATATTAAAATTTCGCTCGGCCTTTTTGCGGTTTTTCATGGCTTTGCGACAGTCCTTATCATACCAGGGTTTGCTTTTGGAATTTGGAGATTTTAGGAATAGTTCTATCGGCAGCTCGTAAAACAAGCTCGTTAAATTTTAATATAGGATCATTTGCTGCATTGAGAGTCTCAGGAGTGATATCAGCCTCACAGACCATCTCCAGTGCGATCAAATCTGCTTTATCGAAGGTCCACCTAGCTACACGTTCTAAAGAATTAGAAGTGATATGCTCTAGGATAATAGGAAAATGATCACTTCCACAAAGATCGTCATACAACTTTCAAGAAAAACCAAGGAGAGAAGCGATGGATCTGTGATAGTGAGATCGATAGCAGAATAAGTGCCGTTACCAGGAGGAAAATAGGTTTTAGAACCACCAATGAAGTAACACAGTTCTTACTTAGATAAGGAAATCTTCCACTATCTTGCCCTTATTATTTATGTTATTACAGCTATTACTGGTTATAGGGAATTAAAATCTCCCATTATTATAATCGGTTTAGGGTAATTGCTCTTTTAAATTATGTAACTGAAAAGCTGACAACGAAGTGTTCGGAGGTATATACACCGAAAATAATGTGACTGTTTCAGATAATGAAACACGAACGGCCACAGCCTGAAGGCTCGGTATGGAGAGCAACAGGGCTGTGGATAATATTGTTATTTATGAATAACGAAGAGCCACCTGCAGCTCGCTCTACTACATCACAATAGGTGTTATAAAGTGAATAATTTTATCTTGTCAGAAGTCTTTAGGTGAGTTTCCTGAAGACACAGGGCAACAAGATTGAATGATTGAACCAGATGTGTTATTTCATTAAAGTTTCATAACAGTTCCTCGTTTCATAAGAAGTCTTTCACTTATCTTGCATTTATTATTTTATGTTATTACTGCCCCGTGGGGGGGGATGGGAATTAAAATCTCCCATCATTATAAAAGGTTTGGCAATTGTTCTTTTGAATTTTGCAACTGGAAAGCTGACAAAAAATATTCGAAGGAATATACACTGAACATAATGTGATTGTTTCAGATAATGAAACACGAACGGCCACAGCCTGAGCTGTGTATCCAAGGAAACAGGACAGTGAATAATATTGTTATTGATGAAGATAGAAAGCCGCCTGTTGCTTGCTCGTCTTTACTTGAGTAAGTACTCTATAATGAATAATTTTAAGAGTTATTTTATCTTTGTCTGATGTCTTTAAATGAGTTTCCTGAAGGTAAAGGACAGTAGGATTAATTAAATGATTAAACTATGTTATTTCAAAAAACATTACCTGAAGATCTCGACAAATCCACTGTATAACTGTGTGGTATACAGACATTATGGAGGGAGGCGTATAGGAGATTTATCTTTGTTTGGACCGAGGACGACTCTTCCTTGGAGATCGGCTGTTAGATATCCCTGGTGCGGGTGATGTATCCAGCACATCCGCATCCGATGTCGATCAATGTCCTCCAACGATCCAAACTTATTCAAAGTTTGGACAGGATCCCTATTGGCCTTAGAGGGACGCTCTGTATGGTCACTAGGTTTATTATCATTATTTTGATGTTTATTTTTGGCATTTTTATCTTTAGAGGCTTTGGGATCAGGTTTGTGAGTTTGTTCGATACTATTTACTGGTTTTATTTTTTGTAGTCTGGGTTGAGCAAGAATTAAGCGCAGGTTGAGTAGAAAATTGCACAGCAGTAGAATTAGGTTTGTCGTTAGCAATGGGCCAAGCAAATGAAGTTTCAACAGCGATAGCTGTTACTCGTCTGACCATATTGGCAAAGGAAGTCTGCGGAGTAGTATTAGAGGGTGACACTAATTTGCGGGCTTCCTGGTAAGAAAAATTGTTTTTGACTTTTATCTTTATTATTTGATTTTCTTTAACGAACAGTGGACAGTCCCTAGAGGAGGCCATGTGATCCCCACCGCAATTGCAGCACTTAACTAAGCTACTGCAGTCAAAACCGTCATAACCCTCACTGCCGCACCGAAAGCAAACCAGTTTATTTTTACATTAGCCCTTACCATGACCAATCTTTTGGCAGTTGAAATAATGTGTCGGGTTAGGAATATAAATCCAACCCTATACGGGCCAATATAGATATACGACGAAAGGGAGGTAGTCTCAAAGGGCAACAGGTAATTATTTAGTTTAAGGATGTTACCAGATTCCTTCGTAGTGAAAAGTTTAAGTCTGGTGACACCCTGCGATTGCAGTTCTGTGCATATTTCCTCTTCGGATAGGTCAATTATATCTTGATCCCTGTCACGTATTATTCCCTGATAGCTGTTCAGGGAATTGCGAGGGGGTGTACAAATTGGAATGTCTTTTTACGTTACATTAACGTCAGAAGCAATAAGGCTTTCTTTAGTTCTACTCTTTATAAAGGTTACCACTCATGCGATGTTACATTATTTATTGAATTACTTGAATTTCTCATTAATAACATCTATGTGAAATTCAGAGATACCATTTACCAACAGTGCATAAGTATTCCAATGGGTACCAGTTGTGCGCCTCATTTGGCAGACCTATATCTGTTTTCAATGATTACGACTATATGCAGAAATTACTAAAAAAGTAATATTTTTAAAGCTCGATCCTTTTCATTTACCAAGCGGTATATTGATGATCTACTGGCGTTAAAAAATCCCCATATTACTGAAGCGGTGAAGGAAATCTATCCGCCTTCATTGGATTTAAAGGAGAGAACAGATAGTCCTGATGGTACATCTTATTTGGATCTATATCTGTACAAAGACGGACAAGGTCTCCTTTCACGCCGCCTTTAAGACAAAAGGGATCATTTCAATTTTTATATAGTAAATTATCCTTATTTAGATATCAATATACCAAAGGGTCCTGCATATGGCGTATACATATCTCGCCTTGTAGCATTTGTCAGATCTTGCGTTAATTGTAATGACTTTAATCTGCGTCACAAGTTGCTAGTTCAAAAACTAGTTTGTCAAGGATACTCCATCAAACGCCTTCATTCTAAGTTTCTCAAATTTTACAATGAGTATAACACTCTTGTTGGCAGGTATGGACAGAGCGTTCAGAATCTCTGGCGATCTGCATTGTGATCAACCACACAGACGGCGCTGTTCTCCATATGTACATATCTATCACGTACATGGTATTTAACAACACAGATGGCGCTGGTTGCCCAGTGTAACCGTCTATCTTGTATGTCATGTGCAATATCATACATGGCGCCTCTTGTAGCATGAGATCTTTACATATTAGCGGGAAAGACGTAATCGTCCGTTACTTTTGAATCATAATCTGATCGGTTAGGATCTGTAACGCTCGTCATTTTCAAACTGTATCTAATACCGCTTAACCTGGGGCTAGGGGCCGTAAAGGTAGCCATGCTCATTACATCAGCATGATGCCTTTATGAACAGTTGCAATTAAAGCGCCACGGCGATACTTGTTTAGCTGTTATTTGACCTGGAACTCATTCACGGACTACGAATTTGAACTTTGACATGGAATTCATGCTTGGAATATTCATTGTCTGCCCGGCATCATTGAAAACTGATGACCGCTTCTCTCTTGCGTGTTGCCGGCTTTATTTCTTTTTTTTTGTATAATTTCTTACATACCTTTGTCCTTGGGAGTTAGTGTTAAACGTTGTTGTGGAAATGGATCTTGCGATTATCGACTTGGAACGCCCTTTACGGACTACGAATGGTATAGGAATGTCGGACTTGACACATATTTTATTTTTTTTTTAAAGCTAGTAAATGTTTTCATTGTTGTTTCCGGAAACATTCAACGAGAATGTCTCCAGATCATGATTGTTTTACTTTTTCAATGTGACTACCGCGCACTGCAAAGGCCTTTTAAAACAAATGCATGAATTTTGAAGGCCCGCTTTTGTCACTCTGTTGAGAAAACCATGAAAGCCAGCCAACTGTCCTGTCCGTTATCAACCGAGTCCCATAAAACCTCTAATTTCCATTTTTGTCAGCACTTGAAATCGGCTGAGAGGAAGACCTGGTAGTTACAATAGAGACATTAGAAGGAAGGTTTGAGGAAGACATGGCATATAGATAATAAAAGTTCAGCCGATGTGTTCCTCACCCGTAACGGAGTGCGAACAAGGGCGATGTCTGAACCTGGGGATATCCAGCAGGAAAGACACTAAGGACTCCACATGAAGTTTACTAAAATAGATGCCACTGATACGCATACCCAATTCCCTACCACGAGCTGTAGAAGGTAGCCAATCAGACACGAACTACTTGACAGACCCATGAGCCCGCAAACGAACGTTAAAAAATATCATTTGTTCTGTTTTGAATGTTATGGAGAAACTTTCGGTCCACGCAGAGGCAAAACATGACCAAGCCTATTGATCGGACCGGGCCCATCCGACCTCCCGCCTCTCTCCAAGCAAGGGCCAAAGTGACGTGTTAGGCGTGAGGGACCTCGCAAGAACAACACGCCCTCAATCACCAGGATCCCGTCCTCGGAAATTACGGGTCACAACCCACGGCAAACTGGTCGCTTCCCGGCTGTCTCTCACACAACCGAGAAGATTTGAGCCTATAATATTCACCGCGCCATCACGGGACAGCTCTAGGTTAGTCGTCTTTTACGACAAGCTTGCCTAGGGGGCCAAGGTTGTATTTTTATCACCTCGGAACTCCAAGGGGGGGGGGGGGGGTAATTCAAAGAGATGGAAATCATATTAAAACGAATACATACCCGCTAACGTTTAATAAACCATGAGCAACAGGACTATGGATAATATCGCTCTTCTTCAATATAATAGGTGCTACAAAGTGAATTATTTTATCTTTGTCAGTCCTCACCGGCTGTACGTTTGGAGGTCTTCATGCAACCTTCGTATGGTCGTGGAACTCCCAAAGACAAAGGTAAGTAAGAAATGATACAAATAAGAAATTAAGCCGGTAACACACAAGAGAGAAGCAGTCATCAGTTTTCAATGATGCCGGGCAGACAATGAATATTCCAAGCATGAGTTCCATGTCAAAGTTCAAATTCGTAGTCCGTGAATGAGTTCCAGGTCAAATAATAATTAAACAAGTATCTCAGTGGCGCTTTAATTGTAACTGTTCATAAAGGCATCATGCTGATGTAATGAGCATGGCTACCTTTACGATTCCTAGCCCCAGGTTAAGCGGTATTAGATACAGTTTGAAAATGACGAGCGTTCTGCACTCGCTTGACTGGGCCTAACCGATCAGATTGTGATTTAAAAGTAACGGGCGATTGCGTCTTTCCCGCTAATACGTAAAGATTTCATGCTATAGGAGGCGCCATCGATAATGTTACACATGACATACAAGATAGACGGTTACACGGGGCAACCAGCGCCATCTGTGTTGTTAACTACCATGTACGTGATAGATATGGTCATAGGGATAACAGCGCCGTCTATGTTGTTGATCACAATGCAGATCGCCAGAGATTCTGAACGCTCTGTCCATACCTCTCAACGTGACTGTTGTACTCATTGTAAAATTTGAGAAACTTAAAATGAAGGCGTTTAATGGAGTATCCTTGACAAACTAGTTTTTGAACTAGCAACTTGTGACGCAGATTAAAGTCATTACAATTAACGCAAGATCTGACAAATGCTACAAGGCGAGATATGTATACACCATATGCAGGACCCTTTGGTATATTGCTATCTTAATAAGGATAATTTACAATATTATAATTGAAACTATCCCCTTTGTCGTAAAGGCAGCGTTAAAGGAGACCTTTTTCGTCTTTGTACAGATATAGATCCAAATAAGGTTTACCATCAGAACTATAATAATGCTGGCCGCTGTCGTATAAGCGAAATATTCTTGAGTACAGCGTGCAATACCAATCAAATACAGTAACATAAATAAATCTTGGTCGGATGTCTTTAGGTGAGTTTCTGGAAGACACAGGGCAATAGGATTGAATTATTGAACAAGCTGTGTTATTTCATTCAAATTTACCTTAAGGCATTGACAATTCCACTGTATAATTTTGTCATACATCACCATTATGGAGGGAGACGAATAAAAGACTTTTCTTTATCTTTGGACCGAGGATGACCCTTCCTTAGAGATCGGCTGGAAGATCTCCCTGGTGCAGCTAATATGTCCATCACATCGACCTCTGGTTGTGAAGGATCAACGTCCTCCAAAGATCTAAACGTATTGCAAGTTTGAATGGGATCCCTAGTGGCCTTAGACGGCTGATTTCAATGTCCACTAGGTTTACGATCGTGTTGATGAGACCCTTTTTGACCTACCCTGGATTTAGTTTTATCAGCAGGAGCAGATGTACTATTATGGTTCTTTCGTTCAGTATGGGGTTGATTTGTCTGCGAAGAACAAGACGAAGTCATAGCTTTGTTTACAGGTTTAACTAATTCTGGTACAGTTACTGTTTTAGGTTTGTCATCAGCAGTGGGCCAAGTTATAGATGTTTGAGTGCAAACAGATATGGACACTTCTGGACTACACTGGCAAATGAAGTTTTTAGTGGAATGCTCGGGGCAGAGATCAGGCGACGTGCTTCAAGATAAGTAATGTTATTTTGCACCTTTAATATAATAATCCGTTTCTCTTTAATAAAGAAAGAATAGTCCTTAGGAGAGACCATATCGGCTTCGCCGCAATTGAAACATTTTATTGTCTTAGTGCTGTGGAAGCCCTCATGGCCTTCTCTTGCACATCTGAAGCACACCAACTGATTTCTACATTGGCCCTTGCAATGCCCAAAGTTTTGACATGTAAAGCATCTTGTTGGATTAGGTATGTACAGGTCCACTGGAACACTGTACGGGCCATTGTAGATCTACTGAGGAACCGATGGGTTGTTGAACGTCAGCAAATAAGTATGAAATTTTATAATATTATCACCTTTTTTGTTGTAAATCTCTTGACTTTTACAACCCCTTGCGATTTTAATTCAGAACATATCTGTTCCTCTGTGAAGTCGGCGAAGTGTGGATCACTCCCTGACTAGAATTTAATGTTGTGTGAGAAGACACATTAACAGAAAAATCAGCTATTTTATTTAAGGACTCTAAATTGAGTGCCTGCTTTTTACGAAACACTTCAATCAAAACATCGCCCGATCGAAGCTTTTTAACTTGCTTAACCTGTCCTGCCAATCCTTCTATACATTTATAAGCAAGAAAGGGTCTAATTTAGATGGAGGTCTTGTGTTGTTTTTTGCAGATAGGACAATAAAGACAGGCCAATTAATCGACCCACCATCCGTGTCTAACAAAACTTCACTTTTTGGGGGTTTTTTTTCTTTTTTTTTGAGACATTAGGGTAAGGTTTAAGACACGCTAGATATATAAAAATTTACCCCACGTGTCCTCCACCCCCACGGAATGCCAACAAGGGCGATGCCTGAACCTGGGGATACTCAGCAGGAAAACACATCAAGGACTCCACATGAGGTATACTCCAATAGATGGCCTTAACATGCCCACCCAACTCCCCACCATGAGCACCTCTGTCTCCTACCCAGTGAAGAAGGTGGCACATCAAATACACACCACTCGATCGACCCACGAGCCACCGCCCCAATAGTAGTCACGCAAACGAAATTTCAGAAATAACATTTTCTCTAAGGAATAGTGTCATGGAGAAATTTTGGGACCACGCAGAGGCAAGACGTGACCAAGCCGGTTGATCGGACCCATCCGACATCCCGTCTCTCTCCAAGCAGGGCCAAAGTGACGTGTTGGGCTTGAGGATCTCGCAAGACCAACACGCCCTCAGCCACCAGGGTCCCGTCCTCGCAGACTACGGGTCGCAATCCACGGCAAACAGGTCGCTTCCCGGTTGCCTTTCACACAACGGAGAAGATGTGAGCCTATTATATTCACCGGGCTTACCCAGGAGAGCTTACACAAGCTTGTCTAAAGGGCCGAGGTCCTGTTTTTATCTGCCCGGAAACCTTACGGAGGTGTTTTAAAAATAATGCCCGCAACAAAGTTCCGCCAACAAGATCGTCTCTTGGACTTTAGTAAACGACGAGCTTTAGCTCTAAAATTACAAACCTAGTTTAAATTATCGTTAGGACAATGATTAAATCTGCCTTCACACTTTTTCCGGTCCTTTACGGCTTTACCACAGTTATTGTCGCACCAGGGCTTACTTTTGGATTTGTCCAAGGTTTAGGTATAGTTCAATCCGCAGCTCGTAATACAATCTTATCAAATTTTAATATACGATAATCTGCTGCGCTGAGAGTCTCTGGAGTGATATCAGCCTCGGAGAAAATCTGGAATGCGATCCAGTCTGCTTGATCGAACTTCCATCTAGCTTTCACTGTATAATTTTATCTAAGGAGGACATTATGGAGGGAGGCGTATTTGAGATTTATTATTTTTTGTTTGGACCGATGGCAGTCTTTCCAGGGAGATGTGCTGTTAGGTCTCCTTTGTGCGAGTGATGTATCCATGGACATTCGGATCTGATGTTGAAGGACCAACGTCCTCCAACGATGCAAGCGTATAAAAAGTGTGAATAGGGTCCCTTGTGGCCTTAGACGGACGGTAAGAAGGAACACCGGGTTTAGGGCTATGTGGATTAAATCCTTTTGTGCAAGTTTAGGTGTATTGTTTTCAGCAGGAGAAGAGGTATTGTTATAGTTCTCTTGTTCAATATTAGTTTGCGTAGAGCAAGACGAAGACGTAGTGTTCTTGACAGATTTAATTTAATCAGGTTTGACAGCTAATTTTGGCACAGATATTGTGTTGGGCTTGTTGTCACCGATAGATCAAGTTAAAATGTGTTTGAAAACCAACAGATGTTGACACACCGTTGACCACTTTGGCAAATGAACGTTTTAGGGGAGTGTTTGGGGTAAAGGTCAGACGACGTGCTTCTAAGTGATAAGTAATATTATTTTGCACTTTTAATGTAATATTCGGCTTCTTTTTATAAAGAGAGAACAGTCTTTAGGAAAGGACCAATTTCCGCAATTTGAACATTTTAATGTCTTAGTACAGTCGAAGTCTTCATGGCCCTCTTCTGCACATCAAAACCAAACCAACTGATTTCTACACTGGCCCTTGCCGTGCCCAAATTTTTCACATTTAAAGCATCTAGTTGGGTCTGGTATGTACAGATCCACTCGAACACTGTAGATCGACTGAGGAACAGATGTGTTGTTGAACGTCAGCAAATAAGTATGAAGTATTATAATATTATGACATTTTTTGTTGTAAATCGCTTGACAACCCGTTGCGATTTTAATTCAGAACATATCTGTTCCTCAGTGAAGTCGGCGAAGTCCTGATCTCTATCTCGGATCGCTCCCTGACTAGAATTTGATGTTGTGTAAGGAGACACAACACACAAAATCAGCTATTTTATTTATGGACATTAAATTGAGCGCCTGCTGTTTACGAAAGACTTCGGTTAGAACATCGCCCGATTTGAACTTTTAAATATTTTGTCCTGCTGAACTTGCAATACATTTGTTTAATAGAAACGGATCTAATTTAAACGCAAGTTTTCCTTCGTTCTTTGTTGAGAGGCCAATTGCTCGACCCACCTTCCGTGTCTAACAACACTTCATTTCTACGTTTTGAAACATTTGTGGAAAGGTTTAGGGAAGACATGCCAGAAAAATTCACAACATGTGTTGTCTGATAGATGTGCTAGGAAATCCTGCAGAAGAAGATGATGCATCCTTCACGTTTGCACCCGGGGTTGAATGATCAGCGTTCTCCAACGAACCAAACTTATAAAAAGTTTGAATAACGTTTCTAGTGGCCGTTGACGGACTGACTAATGGGCCACTAGGTTGATCCATTTCATGATTTTTACCATATTTATAATGTCACCCGTTGCGTTCTGTTAAGAATCAACGGATTTATTGGATTTCCATTGATTTGCACGTGTGGTCGGATTAAAAACTACGGTAGAATCGGTTAAGGTAGCCGGTTAGCAGATTTAAATCAGTTTGTGATGATGAACTGGGCGTGTCACGCAAGGGTTTCATGACCAGTTTGTTTCGGTATAAACAACTCAGCCCTTACACTACAAGACTCCACCCGATAACCATAGATGACGGAAGGCATGGTTTATTAAACGTTAGCGGGTATGTATTCGTTTTAATATGATTTCCATCTCTTTGAATTACCCCCCCCCCTCCCCCTTGGAGTTCCGAGGTGATAAAAATACAACCTTGGCCCCCTAGGCAAGCTTGTCGTAAAAGACGACTAACCTAGAGCTGTCCCGTGATGGCGCGGTGAATATTATAGGCTCAAATCTTCTCGGTTGTGTGAGAGACAGCCGGGAAGCGACCAGTTTGCCGTGGGTTGTGACCCGTAATCTCCGAGGACGGGATCCTGGTGATTGAGGGCGTGTTGTTCTTGCGAGGTCCCTCACGCCTAACACGTCACTTTGGCCCTTGCTTGGAGAGAGACGGGAGGTCGGATGGGCCCGGTCCGATCAATCGGCTTGGTCATGTTTTGCCTCTGCGTGGACCGAAAGTTTCTCCATAACATTCAAAACAGAACAAATGATATTTTTTAACGTTCGTTTGCGGGCTCATGGGTCTGTCAAGTAGTTCGTGTCTGATTGGCTAGCTTCTACAGCTCGTGGTAGGGAATTGGGTATGCGTATCAGTGGCATCTATTTTAGTAAACTTCATGTGGAGTCCTTAGTGTCTTTCCTGCTGGATATCCCCAGGTTCAGACATCGCCCTTGTTCGCACTCCGTTACGGGTGAGGAACACATCGGCTGAACTTTTATTATCTATATGCCATGTCTTCCTCAAACCTTCCTTCTAATGTCTCTATTGTAACTACCAGGTCTTCCTCTCAGCCGATTTCAAGTGCTGACAAAAATGGAAATTAGAGGTTTTATGGGACTCGGTTGATAACGGACAGGACAGTTGGCTGGCTTTCATGGTTTTCTCAACAGAGTGACAAAAGCGGGCCTTCAAAATTCATGCATTTGTTTTAAAAGGCCTTTGCAGTGCGCGGTAGTCACATTGAAAAAGTAAAACAATCATGATCTGGAGACATTCTCGTTGAATGTTTCCGGAAACAACAATGAAAACCTTTACTAGCTTTAAAAAAAAAAAAAAAATATTTGTCAAGTCCGACATTCCTATACCATTCGTAGTCCGTAAAGGGCGTTCCAAGTCGATAATCGCAAGATCCATTTCCACAACAACGTTTAACACTAACTCCCAAGGACAAAGGTATGTAAGAAATTATACAAAAAAAAAGAAATAAAGCCGGCAACACGCAAGAGAGAAGCGGTCATCAGTTTTCAATGATGCCGGGCAGACAATGAATATTCCAAGCATGAATTCCATGTCAAAGTTCAAATTCGTAGTCCGTGAATGAGTTCCAGGTCAAATAACAGCTAAACAAGTATCGCCGTGGCGCTTTAATTGCAACTGTTCATAAAGGCATCATGCTGATGTAATGAGCATGGCTACCTTTACGGCCCCTAGCCCCAGGTTAAGCGGTATTAGATACAGTTTGAAAATGACGAGCGTTACAGATCCTAACCGATCAGATTATGATTCAAAAGTAACGGACGATTACGTCTTTCCCGCTAATATGTAAAGATCTCATGCTACAAGAGGCGCCATGTATGATATTGCACATGACATACAAGATAGACGGTTACACTGGGCAACCAGCGCCATCTGTGTTGTTAAATACCATGAAAGTGATAGATATGTACATATGGAGAACAGCGCCGTCTGTGTGGTTGATCACAATGCAGATCGCCAGAGATTCTGAACGCTCTGTCCATACCTGCCAACAAGAGTGTTATACTCATTGTAAAATTTGAGAAACTTAGAATGAAGGCGTTTGATGGAGTATCCTTGAAAAACTAGTTTTTGAACTAGCAACTTGTGACGCAGATTAAAGTCATTACAATTAACGCAAGATCTGACAAATGCTACAAGGCGAGATATGTATACGCCATATGCAGGACCCTTTGGTATATTGATATCTAAATAAGGATAATTTACTATATCAAAATTGAAATGATCCCTTTTGTCTTAAAGGCGGCGTGAAAGGAGACCTTGTCCGTCTTTGTACAGATATAGATCCAAATAAGATGTACCATCAGGACTATCTGTTCTCTCCTTTAAATCCAATGAAGGCGGATAGATTTCCTTCACCGCTTCAGTAATATGGGGATTTTTTAACGCCAGTAGATCATCAATATACCGTTTGGTAAATGAAAAGGATCGAGCTTTAAAAATATTACTTTTTTAGTAATTTCTGCATATAGTCGTAATCATTGAAAACAGATATAGGTCTGCCAAATGAGGCGCACAACTGGTACCCATTGGAATACCTATGCACTGTTGGTAAATGGTATCTCTGAATTTCACATAGATGTTATTAATGAGAAATTCAAGTAATTCAATAAATAATGTAACATCGCATGAGTGGTAACCTTTATAAAGAGTAGAACTAAAGAAAGCCTTATTGCTTCTGACGTTAATGTAACGTAAAAAGACATTCCAATTTGTACACCCCCTCGCAATTCCCTGAACAGCTATCAGGGAATAATACGTGACAGGGATCAAGATATAATTGACCTATCCGAAGAGGAAATATGCACAGAACTGCAATCGCAGGGTGTCACCAGACTTAAACTTTTCACTACGAAGGAATCTGGTAACATCCTTAAACTAAATAATTACCTGTTGCCCTTTGAGACTACCTCCCTTTCGTCGTATATCTATATTGGCCCGTATAGGGTTGGATTTATATTCCTAACCCGACACATTATTTCAACTGCCAAAAGATTGGTCATGGTAAGGGCCAATGTAAAAATAAACTGGTTTGCTTTCGGTGCGGCAGTGAGGGTTATGACGGTTTTGACTGCAGTAGCTTAGTTAAGTGCTGCAATTGCGGTGGGGATCACATGGCCTCCTCTAGGGACTGTCCACTGTTCGTTAAAGAAAATCAAATAATAAAGATAAAAGTCAAAAACAATTTTTCTTACCAGGAAGCCCGCAAATTAGTGTCACCCTCTAATACTACTCCGCAGACTTCCTTTGCCAATATGGTCAGACGAGTAACAGCTATCACTGTTGAAACTTCATTTGCTTGGCCCATTGCTAACGACAAACCTAATTCTACTGCTGTGCAATTTTCTACTCAACCTGCGCTTAATTCTTGCTCAACCCAGACTACAAAAAATAAAACCAGTAAATAGTATCGAACAAACTCACAAACCTGATCCCAAAGCCTCTAAAGATAAAAATGCCAAAAATAAACATCAAAATAATGATAATAAACCTAGTGACCATACAGAGCGTCCCTCTAAGGCCAATAGGGATCCTGTCCAAACTTTGAATAAGTTTGGATCGTTGGAGGACATTGATCGACATCGGATGCGGATGTGCTGGATACATCACCCGCACCAGGGATATCTAACAGCCGATCTCCAAGGAAGAGTCGTCCTCGGTCCAAACAAAGATAAATCTCCTATACGCCTCCCTCCATAATGTCTGTATACCACACAGTTATACAGTGGATTTGTCGAGATCTTCAGGTAATGTTTTTTGAAATAACATAGTTTAATCATTTAATTAATCCTACTGTCCTTTACCTTCAGGAAACTCATTTAAAGACATCAGACAAAGATAAAATAACTCTTAAAATTATTCATTATAGAGTACTTACTCAAGTAAAGACGAGCAAGCAACAGGCGGCTTTTCTATCTTCATCAATAACAATATTATTCACAGTCCTGTTTCCTTGGATACACAGCTTCAGGCTGTGGCCGTTCGTGTTTCATTACCTGAAACAATCACATTATGTTCAGTGTATATTCCTTCGAATATTTTTTGTCAGCTTTCCAGTTGCAAAATTCAAAAGAACAATTGCCAAAACCTTTTATAATGATGGGAGATTTTAATTCCCATGCCCCCCCCCCCCCACGGGGCAGTAATAACATAAATAATAAATGCAAGATAGTGAAAGACTTCTTATGAAACGAGGAACTGTTATGAAACTTTAATGAAATAACACATCTGGTTCAATCATTCAATCTTGTTGCCCTGTGTCTTCAGGAAACTCACCTAAAGACTTCTGACAAAGATAAAAATTATTCACTTTATAACACCTATTGTGATGTAGTAGAGCGAGCTGCAGGCGGCTCTTCGTTATTCATAAATAACAATATTATCCACAGCCCTGTTGCTCTCCATACGGAGCTTCAGGCTGTGGCCGTTCGTGTTTCATTATCTGAAACAGTCACATTATTTTCGGTGTATATACCTCCGAACACTTCTTTGTCAGCTTTTCAGTTACATAGTCTAAAAGAACAATTACCTAAACCGTTTATAATACTGGGACATTTTAATGACCATCACCCCCTTGGGGGCAGTAATAACATAAGTAATAAGGGCAAGATAGTAGAAGACTTCTTATCTAAGGAGGAATTGTGTTATTTCAATGATGATTCCAATATCTACTTACATCCGGGAAGTAGCGCTTATTCAGCTATCGATCTCACTATAACAGATCCATCACTTCTCCTTGAATTTTCTTAGAACGTGCATGACGATTTCTGTGATACTGACCATTTTCCTATTATTATAGAGCATATCACTAGTAAATCTTTAAAACTTGTAGCTTGTTGAAAATTCGATAACGCAGATTGGATTGCATTTGAGATGTTCTACGAGGCTTAAATCACTCCTGAGACTCTCAGTGCAGCAGATGATCGTATATTAAAAATTTACTGAGATTGTTTTACGAGCTGCCGATAAAACTATACTTAAGACCTGGACAAATCCAAAGGTAACCCCTGTAACAACAGTGACTGTCGTAAAGCCATAAAGGACCGGAAAAAAGGCTAAACGCAGATTTAAGCATTGTCCTGCTGACACTAATTAAAACCAGGTTTGTAATTTTAGAGCTAAAGCTCGTCGATTACTCAAGTCCAAGAGGCAATCTTGTTGGCGTTACTTTGTTTCAGACATTAAGTCAGAAACACCAATGCGTAAGGTCTGGAACTTAGGGGCAAAAACAATAAAGCCAAAGTTCAGCCTTTGAGAGATGGAGATGATATATTAATTTTTCCACCTCATATTGTAAAGAAATTTGCATAAACCAGAAGGAGAAAATTAAATTGCCCTTCTCTTTTAAAAATGTAGAGGATTATAATCGACCTTTTAATATTCATGAATTTAGAATTGTATTAAAAAAGGCACACGATACTGCACGTATATTACAAGTTTGTGAACCATTTACCGCCCGAGCCACTTGAGGCTCGCTTGGACTTGCCTAATGATATTTGGATAACTGGAAATTTTCCACCATCACGGAGGGAGGCGTGTATTATACTTCTGTGTAAATCCGTCTAATTACCGTCCCATACCTTGTACCAGCTGTGTTTGTAAGACAATGGAACTGATGATTAATGATATACTTTCTCGGTTTCTTGACGCGAACAAGCGTTTATCTAATATTCAATGTGGTTTTCGTCAAGGTCGATCTACTTTAGATCACTTGTGCGGTTTGAAACCTTTATTCGTGATGGTTTTGTTAATAATGAACGTGTGGTGTCGATATTTTTTGAACTTGAAAAAGCCTACGTCACCACGTGGGAATATGGTATTTTGAAAGACCTTTCTGATCTGGTTTTAAAAGGTCGCTTACCTCTATTTTATCCCCACTAGGGATCCTTTCCAAACATTTAATAACTTTGGATAGTTGGAGGACGTTGGTCCTTCGACACCGGATGCGGATATGATGGATACATCACCCACACCAGGGAGATCTAACAGCTGATCTGCAAGGAAGGGTCGTCCTCGGTCCAAACATGAAGACAAATCTCCTATACGCCTCCCTCCATAATGGCTGTATAGGACAAAATTATACAATGGAAATGTCGAGGTCTTAAGGTAAATGTTTTGAAATAACACAGTTAGTTCAATCGGTCAATCGTATTGGCCGTTGTCTTCAGGAAACTCAACTGACATCTGACAAAGAAACAATATCTCTTTTATTATTCCTTATACAGCAGTTATTCAAATGAAAAAAACAAGCTGCAGGCGGCTCTTGCATCTTTATCAATAACAATACTATTGACGGTCCTGATTCTCTGGATATAGAGGTTGAGGCTGTCGCCGTTCGTGTTTCATTGTCAGAAACATTCACATTATGTTCAGTGTATATTCCTTCGAACATTTCTTTGTCAGATTCTCAGTTACATCATTTAAAAGAATAACTACCTAAGCCGTTTATAATATTGAGAGATTTTAATTCCCATAACCCCCTACGGGAGAGTAATAACATAAGTAATAAGGGCAAGATAGCCGAAGACTTCTAATAAAGGATGAATTGTGTTATTTCAATGATGGTTCCAATACCTAGTTACATCCGGGTAATGGTGTTTATTCTGCTATGGATCTCCCTACTACAGACCCATCACTTCTTGATTTTTCTTGGAAGATGCATGACGATCTTTGTGGTAGTGACCATTTTCCTATAACCCTAGAGCATATTACTTCTAATTCCTTTTAAACATATAGCTCGGTGAAAGTTCGATATCGAAGACTGGATAGCATTTGACATTTTTTTTGAGGCTGATATCTCTCCAGAGACTCTCAATGCAGCAGACGATCCTATTTTAAAATTTAATGAGCTTGTTTTACGAACTGGTGATAAAACTATACTTAAGACCTCGACAAATCCAAAATCCAAAAGTAAAACATAAAAAAAATCACATAGAAATGCTCTTATCATTCTGCAAAGTATTGCTGACACCTAATTATCCGGATTACAAATTTTTATATATTACGATAGGTCAAAGGATTGTTGCGGCTGCAGCTGTCTTAGAACAGTGCGTCATTGCTCTTCCTCTTTCACCTTCATTTTCTATCTTCTCTGCAGAAGCCAGGGTTATACTTCTGGCCTTATCATACGTTTCCAGAAGGCAGTGATATACAGTGCCTCGCTGTCTTGCCTTTTGGCATTTCAGAATACTAAATTTTAAAATCCATTAATTCTTGAGAGTTTAGCCAAACAGAGAAAACTAATTAAAACAGGAAAAGATTTTATTTTCTGTTGGATACCAAGTCATATTGGTATCCATGGAAACACAGTCGTAGACGGATAAACTAATAGCGTTCTCTGCTTGATCAAAATTGGACTATGGGTCCATGATTTACGGTTCCGCAAGCAAATATTAAACTGTTGGATCCGGTCCATCACGAAAGACTTTGATCAGAAGATCGAAGCTTTTTAGCTTGTTTAACCTGTCCTGCCAATCCTTCTATGCATTTTTAAGCAAGAAAGGGTCTAATTTACATGGAGGTCTTGTATTGTTTTTTACAGATAGGACAATAAAGACAGGCCAATTATTGGACCCACCATCCATGTCTAATAAAACAATTTTTTAAGACATTAGGGGTAAGGTTTAATGAAGACGTGGTAGATATATAAAAATTCACCCTATGTGCCCATCCCCCCCCCCCCCCGCACCCCACCACGTAGTGCCAACAAGGGCAATGCCTGAACCCGAGGATACCTAGCAGGAAAACACATCAAGGACTCCACATGAGGTATACTCAATAGATGGCCTTAACATGCACACCCAATTCCTCACCAGTAGCATCTCAATGAAAAAGGTGACAACATCAAATATACTTCAATCGATTGACCCATCGCCTTTAACGTAGCCACGCAAACGAAATTTCAGAAATAACATTTTCTCTAAGGAATAGTGCCACGCAGAGGCAAGACGTGCCTAAGCCGATTGATCGGACCGGGCTCATCCGACCTCCCGCCTCTCTCCAAGAAAGGGCTAAAGTGACGTGTTGGACGTGAGGATCTCGCAAGACCAACACGCCCTCAGCCACCAGGATCCCGTCCTCGGAGATTACGGGTCGCAAGCCACGGCAAACTGGTTGCCCCTTCGTTGCCTCTCACACAACGCAGAAGATGTCAGACTATTATATTCACCAGGCTCACAAAGGAGAGCTCTAGGTTAGTCGACTTTTACGAGAAGCTTACCTAGAGAGCCGAGGTCTTATTCTTATAGCCCTGGTCTCTGCAGAAAAGATTGATGACGAGGATGGAAGACGACGAGAAACAACTCGCTGCAAAACCTTGCTGAATTATAAGAGGATTTGAATTTGATTGATTATATTTATGTAGATTAAATATCAATTTATGTTGTGTAAGAAGCCATGAAGGAGACTCCGGAAAAGAAACCGGAGATATGTCCCCAAGTTTATTGTTGGCTTCCATAATATGGTCCTTAACACGAACACCGAATGAAGCTGATCTTGTTTAGACGGAGAAAATCTAAAACCATTGGTAGCTGCCCATTTCTCGATCTTATTGAGACAAAGCTGCAGCTGCTGCTCGATGTTATTAATATTTTTAGCACGGTAGCATATCAGGAAGTCATTTACATATAATGAACCCTCATTGCCAGATGTCCATATTTTGGCCAGCCTATTAATTTTTGTGTTGGTGAAGGATACTGCCCTTGGGCACACCCATCTCCTGCTCGTAAAAATCGGAAAGAGTGGACCTCACCCTTACCTTAAACTGATGCCCACATAAAAATTCCGATATAAATATTGGTAAATATTGGTATAATCATTTCCATGTGGTGTCGTACGCCTTTTCAAGGCCAAAAATATGGACACCACACGTTCATTATTAACAAAACTATCACAAATAAAAGTTTCAAATGGAAAAATGGGATCTAAAGTACATCGACCTTGACGATAACCACATTGATTATTAGATAAAACCTTGTTGGTTTTAAGATCGTTTACTATTCATAGTCTTACAGATACAGCTGGTAAAAGCTATGGGACGGTAATTATTTGGGCGTTTATGATCCTTACCCGGTTTAGGGACTGGGATAATACACGCCTCCCTCCATGACGGTGGAAAGTTTTATTAATATTGTTAAAATATCATTAAGCAAGTCCAAGAGAGTCAGCAGTGGCTCAGGTGATAAATGGTTCAGAAACTTATACGTTATCAGGACCACAAGCAGTATCGTGGGCCTTTTTAAATGGAATTTTAAGTTCTTCTATATTAAAAGGGCGATTTAATTTTCTCCTGGTTTTTAATATGCTGGAATTCTGAAGTACAGTTCTCCTCAGAAGATTTTTTGGAAATTGTCTCAGCTAATTTATTTGCTATATTGGATGGAGAGGTTAATTTATTGTCTCCCTCCTTTAAATGCTGGACTTTTGTTTTATTAGTTTTGCCTTCAGTTTCTGAAGCATGTTATGGACCTTACGCGTAGGTGTTTTTGACATAATGCCGGAAACAAAGTTCCTCCAACAAGATGGTCTCTTGGACTTCATTAATCGACGAGACTTGGTTCTAAATATACGAACCTGGTTTAGCTTATTATCAGTGATAATGATTAAATCTGTGTTCAGCCTTTTTCCGATCCTTTATGGCTATACGACAGCCATTGTTGAAACAGGGTTTACTTTTGGATTTGGGATTTGGCGAGGTCTTCGGGATAGTTCTATTGGCAGCTCGTAAAAGAAGCTCATTTAATTCTAATATACGATCATCTTCTGCATTCAGAGTCTCTGAGGTGGCAGAAGTGATATGCCCCAGGATAACAGGAAAATGGTCACTACCACAAGGATCAGCATGCACTCTCCAAGAAAAATCAGGGATAAGTGATGGATCTGTGATAGTGAGACCGATAGCAGAATCAGCGCCATTACCCGGATGTAAATAGGTATTAGAACCATCGTTAAAATAACACAGTTCCTCCTTGGATAAGAAGTCTTCTACTATCTTGTCCTTATTTATGTTATTACCGCCCCAAATGGGGTTATGGGAATTAAAATCTCCCATTATTATACACGGCATAGGTAGTTGTTCTATTAAATTATGTAACTGAAAAGCTGACAAAATAGTGTTCGGAAGTATATACACTGAACATGATGTGATCAGAAACACGAACACCCACAGCTTAAAGCTCTGTATCCAGAGAAACATTACTTTGAATGATATTGTTATAGATGAAGATAGAAGAGCCGCCTGCAGCTCGTTCTTCCTCATTTGAATAAGTGCTGTATAATAAATAAGGTCTTCAGGTGAGTTTCCTGAGGGGCAATAGGATTTACTGATAGCACTAACTGTGTTATTTCAATAACATTTACCTTAAAACTTCGACAATTCCATGGTATAACTTTGTCTAAGGATGAGATTATGGAGGGAGACGTATAGGAAATTTATCTTTATGTTTGGACCGAGGACGCCCCTTCCTTGGAGATCGGCTGTTAGATCTCCCTGGTGCGGGTGATGTATCTATCACATCAACATCCCATGTTGAAGGACCAAAGTCCTCCAACGATCCAAGCCTATTACAAATTTGGACAGGGTCTCTAGTGGTCTTAGAGGAACGCTCGGTGGGACCGGTAGGTTTATTATGATCAGTATTTATTTCCGGGTTTGGTTTTGGCAGTTTTTGTTTTTGATTGGTTAAGTTCAGGTTTATCATTTTGTTGTGTATTATTCACTGGTTTTATTTGTTGTTCTGCGGTGGTCTCTGTTGAGCAGGAAATATGCGCAGGTTGAGCAGCAGGTTGTAAAGATGTAGGGTCAATGTAGACGGAAGCGAGGTTGTGTTGAAGGTCAAAAGTTTAATGATGTTGCGAGATTTCTTCGTAATGAAGCGTTTAACTCTGGCAACACCCTGTGATTTCAGTTCTGCGCATATTTCCTCTTCAGGCAGGTCAATAATATCAACAATTCCGGTCACGAATTATCTGCTGACAGCTGTTCAGGGAGTTGTGATGGGATGCGAAAACAGGTATATCTCAAATTATTTTTTTTTTTGATTGTTGCTTCCGGAAACATTCAATGAGAATGTCTCCGGATCTTAATTTTTTCACGCTTTTAATGTTCCACCTGTGCCCTGGAGAGCCGTTTTTTAATACAAAAGGATGAATTTTGGAGGCCAGCCTTTGTTCACTCTTAGTTGAGAGAACAATGAGGGCCGACCAGCTGTCCTGTCCATTATCAAGTAAGTCTGATACATCTTCTAAGTTCCTCTTTTTATCAGCACTTGACGAAGTCGGCTGAGAAAAGGATCTATTAGATATATTAGAAGTTGAAATTTGAGATGAAGGCATTATGTACTTTATGAACTTCGCATTACGTGTCCCCAACCCGTCACGGAGTGCCAACAAGGGCGAATCTACCTCTGCGGATGACAAGCAAAGAATAGAAACAGGGAATCCACGCAAGGTATACTCGAACAGATTGAATTCAATCTACTCTATTGACCCATTAGCCACCGCCTTCTACATTGACCCCAAAGGAAGAGCATCTGAAGAAAAGCCAACTTGACATCACAGTAAGTGATGAATAACAGACGCGATCAAGTATATGGCTTAACGTGACCAGCCGATTGATCGGACCGGGCCCATCCGACTTTCCGAAGTGACGAAGTAAGGGCCAAAGTGACGTGCTGGGTTTAAGGCTCTCGCAAGACCAACACGTCCTCAGCCACCAGGATCCCGTCCTCGGAGATTACGAGTCGCAACCCACGGCAAACTGGTCGCTTCCCAGTTACCTCTCGCACAACTGAGAAGTTGTGAGCCTATTATATTCACCGGGCCCACACGGGAGAGCTTTAGGTTAGTCGTCTTTTACGACAAGCTTTCCTAGAGGACTGAGGTCCTATTCTTGTCACCCCGGAAACCCCACGGGGGCCCAGTCCTTGATGTCTTCCCCAGGTTCAGGCATCGCCCTTGATAGCACTCCGTGGTGGGTGGGCAACACGTGAGTTGAATTCTGACTATATATATATTATGCCTTCCTTAAAACTTTCATCTGATTTCTCTGATATATCTAATATATCTATCAGGCCTTCCTCTCAGCCGACTTCATCAAGTGAAAGTTAGAGGTTCTGACTGACCCATTTGATAATGAACATTTGCCGGCTTTTATTGTTCTCTCCACTAGGAGTGAACAAAAGCCGGCCTCTATAATTCATTCCTTTTTGTAGAAAAGAGCTTTAGAAGGTACAGCCAGTGATTTAAAAACCGTCAAAAAGCTTAGATCCGGAGACATTCTCATCGAATACTTCCGGATACAACAATACAAAAACTTATTAGCTTTAATAAAAATTTCCGATCTATCTGTTTTTACGTCCCCTCACAATTCCCTGAACAGCTGTGAGGGAATAATACGTGATAGGGATGGTCATATCATTTATTTATCTCTGGAAGAAATATGTACACAATTACCCCCCCCCCCCTCCAAAAAAAAAAAGCTGTTAACATTATCAGATTAAATACATACCTGTTGACCTTTAATAGTACTTCTCTACATCGTATATCTACATTGGCCCGTATAAGATAAATGTTGATTTGTACATCCCTTGCCAAATATGTGGTCATGGCAAGGGCCAATACAAAAATAAAACTAATTTTTTTTTTCAGATACGGCAGTGAAGGCTACGATGGTTTCCAGTGCAGCAGCACAGTTAAGTGTTGCAACTGCGGTGGGCATCACATGGCCTCCTCTAGAGACTGTCCGCTTTTCGTTAAGGAAAAATAAATAATCAATATAAAAACAAAGACAATATATATCGTATCAGGCAACTTCTAATCCTTTATCCTACAGACTTCATTTGCCAATGCGGTCAAGCGTGTAGCATCTGTTGCTACGCAAACATCATTGACTTGGCCCATTGCAAACGAGACACCCTGTCCTATTGCTGTGGAACCTGCTCTTTCTTCTGCCTCAACCCCAGACCACCTCAACACAACAGATAAAACCAGTTAATAATACCGACCAATCTGATAAACCTGAACCTATCCACCATCCTTTACCTGTTCTAATTCTTTAGAACGTGTAGCTAGGTGGAAATTCGACGAAGAACATTGGATCACATTTGAGATGTTCTGCGAAGCTTTTATCATGCCAGAGACTCTCAGTATTATAAGTTTCTGAATCATTTTCCGCCTGAGCCATTTGAGACTCTCTTGGGTTTGCTTAGTGATATTTGGATAACTGGTAATGTTTCAAAATTCCAAAATGCGGGTAAGGGGTCATACTGATGCAAATAATTACCGTCCCATAGCTCTTACCAGCTGTGTGATTAATGACAGACTTGTTTGGTTTCTTGAAACCAACAAACTTTTATCAAAATGTACTATGTGGTTTTCGTCAAGGTAGATCTACTACGGATCACTTTGTCCGATTTATAACCTGTATTCGGGATGGTTTCATCAATAATAAACATGTGGTGTCGATATTTTTCGACCTAGAAAAGGTCTATGACACCACATGGAAATATGGTGTTTTGAAGGACCTTGCTAATGCGGGCCTTGAAGGCCGATTACCAATATTGGTATCAGAATTTTTATCTGATCGTCAGTTTAAGGCACGGTTGGGGCCCACTCTTCCCGACTCTCATGAGCAGGAGTTGGGTGTGCCTCAGGGCAGGATTCTATCGCCTACTTTATTCAGCATAAAAATAAATAGCTTAGCAAAAACATTAACATCGGGCACAAAGGGTTCTATATACGTGGATGATTTCCTTATATGCTACCGTGCTAAAAATATTAATTCGAACGTCGGTTGCAGCTTTGTCTCAATAAAATCGAGAAATGGGCAACTGAAAACGGTTTTAGATTTTCAACGTTTAAATCCGTCGGTATGCATTTTTGTAATAAACTGAAACTCCATCTTGACCCCAAGCTTAAATTTTTGTGGTCAACAGGTTAAATTTTTTGGAGAAACAAAATTTTTAGGTATATTATTTGATAGTAAGCTATCTTTTATACCTTTATATAAAAATGGTTTAAGCTAAATGCACAAAGGCTCTGGATATATTTAAGGTCGTGTCTAACACCGAATAGGGTGCTGACCGATCTGTGTTACTCAACCTGTATTGTTCTCTGGTGAGGTCTAAATTGCATTATGGGTCCATCATTTACGGATGCGCCAGAAAGTCGTACATTAAAATGTTGGATCCTGTTCATCACCAAGGTTTGAGGCTCAGCCTTGGTGATTTTAGAACTTCACCAGTAGAAAGTTTATACGTAGAGCCTAATGAGCTCTCTTTATATAACCTACGTATAAAACTAAGCCTTCAATATACTACAAAGCTTAAAGCTCATCCAACAAACCCAGCCTTCGACTGTGTTGTCAATCCATCATGTGTGGATATATTTAATAAATGTCCTAACAAGATCCTTCCTTTTGCTCTGCGTATATGGGACGATATAGTGGAAGCTAACATCAAGGTGGAGGATATAGCTCCGGTGACTTTTCCGGAGTCTCCTCCCTGTGTTCTTCCATAACCTAAACTAATATTTGATCTACGTAAATATAATAAATCAAATACAAATAATCTTATAATTCAGCAAAGTTTTGCTGAAATCAAGGCTGATTCTATGGACTATAAATTTATATATAGTGACGGGTCAAAGGATAGGGACAGGGTTGCGGCTGCGGCTGTCTTAGAACTTTCTTCGTCTGTAACCTTCATCTTTAATCTTTTCTGGAGAGGCCAGAGCTACACTCCTGGCCTTATCATATGTTTCCTCTGGGCACGCCCAGAGGGCAATGATATGCACCGACTCGTTGTCTTGGATTTTGGCAATTTCAGCAGAATAAATGTAAAAATCCAGTGATACTTGAAATATTAGACTAAAACAGAAAACTAATGAAAATAGGTGGAGCTATTATATTCTGTTGGATACCGAGTTATATTGGTATCCATGAAAGCACATTCCTGTACAGGGTCGCAAATTCTGCCCTAAATAAATCTATATTAAAAGTTAAAATTCCGTGTACTGATTTTAAATTGAACATTCCTAAATGTATTCGTCGCCTTTGGCAGGGTGAATGGAACTTGCAGGACCATAATAAACTGCATGGTATTCATCCTCTCATTGGCTATAATTCTTATACTCGTGGGATGTCTTGCAGAGACCAAGTCATTTTAACGAGATGTCGTATTTGGGAAACTCGTCTAACAATTTTATGCTGGATGGGAGCAGTGCTTCTGGGTGTGTTGGATGTGATGCTCAGTATGGCATCCAACATATCATGGTTGACTGTGTGGTCTTTACCCATATCCGGCAGAGATTATACACTGTCATGGCGATGTTGTCAAACTGTGTGGACTGCAATTTATTTTACATTTTGTACTTTGTCTTGTCTGTTTGTAGATTACAAATCGCATCAATTTTTTAAATTGGATGGGTTTGTCTTTGAAAATGATGAACCGGATTATTTGTGTCACTTTTGCTTTTTTGGTAATTTAAATCTTCCTTACGAAGTTAATAGAAAAATACCCGTTTTTATTTGTTTTCCACATTCTAATAATCATCTTGTGCAAGGCACATTTTTAAACACCTTCTGTGTTATGCATTATGGCATAATTTAGCATGTACAATACAGTTAGTTTAAGCATTCTGTGTAACTCCAAAGTGTGTTATATTGCCCCATACCTATGACTTTAAACGTAAGAAAAATCCCTTTTTGTATTTAACCCACGGTGTGAAACGTGGTGTATATATTAACACATGCATAGTGACTCACTCTGAGTAATAATTCACTCCTGCAAAATATCAGGTAAACTCAAGCTTAATTTTGCAGATATACATGTTGCCAAATCTTTATTTACTCATACTGTTGTAACTTTTTTGTAGGTTTTCTCTTTAGATAAACATATGTTATTTGCTTCCTATACTTTCGTCTTCATAATTGATTCTTTGATATTCTAGTTTCTTTAAAGTATTGCTTAAAGACACAATTCATGCGTTCATAAACTAAACATCAACGTGTTAAGGATGTAAACGTGTAAAGACTGGACACATTATGCGCTTAGATTTGCACTTAGGCTCAAAATGCCATTTTTGCAGTGCGGGAATATCCTTCGACGTTAGAGACCTAGAGTAAGGATGACGTCATCGATAATGGAGACGCGTTGAGGCCGTGACAAGACGAAGTTTCACTAAACCTTACCAGGCTGAAAAACTATTTAATGCCGGATACTGTGAATGGTAGTCTTTCAGTGGACATAAAACATTAGTCAGGTGCTGTCTTTCACTTTAAGTCAGCTAGTATAGGAATGGTACAAGATATACTAGGAAACCAAAGAAAGGGAAATACAGGTCAGCCATATTGGATTTGACCAGAATATCTGAATTTCAAGATAAAAAGAATAGAGGTTTTAAAGTTAAACATATTCTAAACCAAAAGGGCTAACAGGACTCTCTTTGGGTCACAAGACTTCGCGGTTATATTGGACAGAGATACTGAACTAAACAGTCTTGTCCACATCCCACTAATAAGAATCGTTTCATGTTCCAGTACAGAAAGTGTACTGAAAGTAGACATCGTTTATATGCAAATTAAGTAACTATGATGCGGCATAACGCCATTTCTGAAATACTATAGCCATATCGTGGCGTTAATCGGATTAACGGAGATAGTGAACGGTATGCATTTCCATCTGTCAAACTTTCCTATGTTTGGATGGTTTTGTTTTAAGGCTGGTGACACCAACGGACACCCTGAAGATAAATATTTAAATGTTTGATTGTCAACAGTGATGAACAGAGATACAGTAGGTCTATAATGCTTGAAGATGTTGATTTATTTCAATCGAACGTATATTAATAAATATACATAAACAAGGCAAAAACTCTCAGAAGCGGATTTGAAGGAGAGACCTCATCATTAGAATATCTGTATTAAAACCGTTGCCTCTAACTTGGCCATGGCATGGTCACAGTTTGTGCATGCCCGTATGGCTTAACGAGTCTGGATTGCCATTACCATAACGAGGGGGTGTTGCAAAGCTGTTCGAAATGTTGAGACTTAAATCGATATTTCTCCTGTATGTGGAATGTGCACTGTCACATGATATTCTCAGAAAAGAATCTGTGTACGTATTGCAGTTCTACTCACTGAAGATTTAAAATAATTGGTGTGGACTCAACTTTTGGTTGCCTTATATGTGTACAGTAATCAACATTTAATGTTTTAAGAAGCAGTAGACATCATGTCGCTGTAGCCTGTAGTCGCTTGATACCATAGGGAACTCAAACACTTTCACTTGATGTCTGCTTGCTGGTCGAGGTCCAAGCTGAGGTTTCAGTGATTTTTCCAGCTGGTTTTTTCCAACACTTAAACAAGGACTTCACGTAGTTCTGAAACTGACTAAAATAGCTCACATTAATACCGATATTTAGAGAGGTTTTTACTGGTCTGGAGACTACAGCCTGAATTAATTAAAAACCTCACACAAGAAGTTAAATATGCTTAATTTTCTGTTGTGATAACCTGGTTAGTCTTATACGTGTGGTATTGTTTAGAGAATGTACTCACCTAGACATCACCGCGTATATGATTGGATTGAGGAAGCTGTTCGAGACTGCTATCGAATTCAGAGCGACAGAAACATGCAATTTTCGGGAACTTTCACCATCTCCATATACAGCGAATCTGGCAAGGCTGATCATGTCGTATAATACAGCTGGTCCCCAACAAGCAATAAACGCCACCAACACGATGATCAGCATTTTTATAACCTGCATAGTGAAAAGAACAATGTTGAGGAGTATCTATAAACACTATTAGAAGGACAAGGTAAAACTAGCGACACCATGAAAGTGTCATTTATCTCAAGCTTTAAATGCTGTAAACATTCTGATATTCTTCCACATGTAAGGATACCATATAACCTTTCACTGCAGAGTTAAAATGGATTGACAGATTAAAGCTTCCAATTTGATCACATTAAACAGGGAAGGTATGCAAAACTGCTGAATGATAGAATGATTATGGTTTAACGTCACATTGGCAATATTTCAGCCACATCGTGGCGAGAACACGGTGAAAACCCGAGGCGATCGAGGTTTCCAATATTGTGGTGAGAACACCAAAAACGAAACATAAATGTTCGGACATGTTTAAAATCAGATAAGAACAACCAAAACAGTTAAAACTCGAAAACCAGCCTATTTTTAAAATAGTATATCAAGAAATCTTTATGTATATATAACTTTTTGTCTATAATATTTATGACGATTAAAATTTATATTTTATAATAAAGGCCAATGGCCCTCAAATAATATATGACAACATCGCCATCTAGGATGTAATTGAGTGTCAGACGAGGATGCCCAATACGCCACCTCGTTAAAACGACTTGGTCTCTACGAGACATTTAAGAAGTATAAGAATTGTAGCCAATGACAGGATGAATAGTATGCAGTTCATTGTGGTCCTGCAAGTTCCATTCACCTTGCCAAAGGCGACGAATATAATTAAGAATATTAGACTTTATGTCAGTATAAGGGATTTTAACCCCAAGTACAGGTTTATACAGGGCAGCTTTCGATTCCCTGTCCGCGACTGAGTTTCCATGGATACCAATGTGACTTGCTATCCAACAGAATATAATATCTTTACCTCTTTTAATTAGTTTTCTATGTTTGGCTTTTATTTCAAGTATCAATGGATTTTAATTTTTTTTATTCTGCATTTCCAAAAGGCAAGATAGTGAGTCGCTGCATATCACTGTCCTCTGGGGAAACATATGATAAGGCCAGGAGTATAGTCCTGGCCTCTCCAGAAAAGATAGAAGATGAAAGTGGCAGACGAAGCGAAGTGACCCGCTGTTCTAAGAAAGCCGCAGCCGCAGCCGCAACCTTGTTCCATCTTTTGACCCGTCAGTATATATAAATTTATAATCCATATAGTTAGCCTTGATTTCAGCAAAACTTTGCTGAATTATAAGAGGATTTGTGTTTGATTTATTATATTTACGTAGATCAAATATTAGTTATGGTCAATATGGTCCCGTAAACGAAGACCAAGTGAAGGGATCTTGGGACATTTATTAAATGTATCTACATAAAATGGACTAAGACCCAGTCGTCGGCAGGGTTCGTTGGATGAGGTTTAAGCTTTGTGGCATATTGAAGGCTCAGTTTTATCCGTCGGTTATATAAAGAAGGCTTATTTGCCTCCACGTATACACTCTCTACTGGTGAGGTTCTAAAAGCACCAAGGCGGAGCCTCAAACCTTGATGATGGACAGGATCCAACATTTAAATGTACGACTTCCTAGCGAAACTGTAAATGATGGATCCATAGTCTAATTTAGACCTCATCAGAGAACGATATAGACTGAGTAAAACAGATCGAGCAGCACCCCAATCGGTGCAAGACACGACCTTGATTATATCGAGAGCCTTTGTACATTTAGCTTTAAGAATTTTTATATGACGTATAAAAGATAGCTAACTATCAAATATTATACCTAAAAATTTTGGTTCTCCAGCAATTTTAACCTGTTGAAATGCACACCGACGGTTGTAATCTTTAGAAGTCTAAAAGCGTTTTCAGTTGCCCATTTCTCTATCTTATTGAGACACAGCTGCAAGTGACGTTCGAAGTTATTCATATTTTTAGCACGGTAGCATATAAGGAAATCATCCACGTATAAAGAACCCTCTATGCCAGATGTTAATGATTTTGCTAGGCTATTTATTGTTATGCTAAACAGAGTTGGCGATAGAATGCTGCCCACGATATACACCCATTTCCTGCTCAGAAGAGTCAGAAAGGGTGGACCGAACCCGTACCTTAAACTGACCATCAAATAAATGTTGAGATATAAATAAAGGTAATCGACCTTTAATTCCATATCCGCAAGGTGTTTTAAAATACCATAGTTCCATGTGGTATCGTAGGCCTTTTCAAGGTCGAAAAATATGGACACCACATGTTTATTATTAACAAAACACTCGTGAATAAAAGTTTCAAATCGAACAAGGTGATCTAAAGTAGGTCGACCTTGACGAAAACCACACTGAATATTAGATAAAAGCTTGTTGGTTTCAAGTCGGTCGTTAATCATCCATTCCATAGTCTTACAGACACAGGTGTTACAAGCTATGGGCTGGAATTTTTTGGATCAGTATGATCCTTACTTGGTTTGGGAACCGGGATAATACACGCCTACCGCCATGATGGTGGAAAATTACCAGTTATCCAAATATCATTAAGCAAGTCCAAGAGAGTCTCAAGTCGTTTAGGTGGTAAATGATTCAGAGACTTACAAGATACGTTATCGGGACCACAGGCAGTATCGTGGGCCTTTTTTAATGCAGTTTTAAGTTCGTCGATATTAAAAGGACGATTATAATCTTCTAAATTCTTAGAAAAAAAGAGAATGTAATTTTCTCCTTCTGGTTTTTAATATGTTGAAATTCTGAAGTATAATTCTCCAGAATTTTTTTGGAAATTGTTTCAGCTAGTTTATTAGCTATATCGGGCGGTGAAGTTAATATATCTTTTAAATCTGAACTTTTGCTTTATTATTTTTGCCCTTAAGCCTCTGAACCATGTTCCAGACCTTACGCATGGGTGTTTTTGACGTAATGCCTGAAACAAAGTTCCGCCAACAAGATCGTCTCTTGGACTTGAGTAATCGACGAGCCTTAAGGTCTGAAAATACGAACCTGTTATTATCATTAGGACATATATTAAAACTTCGCTCGGCTTTTTTGCGGTCCTTAATGCCCTTGCGACAGTCCTGATCATACCAGGGTTTACTTCTGGATTTTGGATTTGTCGTGGTCTTAGGTATACGTCTATCGGCAACTCGTAAAACAAGCTCATTAAATTCAAATATAGGATCATCCGTTGCGCTGAGGGTCTGTGAGGTGATATCAGCCTCACAGAACATCCCAAATGCGATCCAATCTGCTTTATCGAAGTTCCACCTAGGTACGCGCTCTAAAGAATTACAAGTGATATGCTCTAGGATTATGGAAAATGGCCACTATCACAAAGGTCGTCGTGCACCCTCCAAGAAAAATCAAGGAGATGTGATGGATCTGTGATAGTGAGACCGATAGCGGAATACGTGCCGTTACCCGGATGTAAATAGGTATTATAACCATCATTGAAATAACACAGTTCTCCTTCGATAAGAAATTTTCCACTAACTTGCCCTTATTATTTATGTTATTATTGTCCCATAGGGGGTTATGGAAATTAAAATCTCTCATTATTATAAAAGGTTTTGGTAATTGTTCTATTAAATTATGTAACTGCAAAGCTGACAAATAAATGTTCGGAGAAATATACACTGAATATAATGTGACTGTTTCAGACAATGAAACACGGACAGTCACAGCCTGAAGCTATGTATCCAGTGCAGAAGGGCTGTGAATAACATTGTTATTGATGAAGATAGAAGGGCCACCAGCAGCTCGCTCTTTTTCATTTGAAGAAGTACTATATAATGAATAATTTTTAAGACTTATTTTGTCAGATGTCTTCAGGAAAAGGGCAACAGCATTTAGTAATTGTACTACCTGTGTTATTTCAATAAAATTTAGCTTTTGGCCTCGAAAATTCCACTGTATAACTTTGTCATACATGCATATAGACATTATTGAGGGAGACGTATGGGAGATTTATCTTTGTGTTTGGGCGGTGAACGACCCTTGGAGATCGGCTGGAAGATGTACTTGGTGCGGGTGATGTATCATTCACATCCGCATTTGATGTTGACCAACGTCCTCCAACGATCCAAACTTTGGATAGGGTCACTAGTGGCCTTGGAAAAACGCTCAACAGGATCACTAGCTTTATTATTAATATTTTTCGTTACTTTATCCGGTTTTTTGTTATGAACTTTATTAGGGTCAGCCGTTTTACGTTCTGGTTCTATACTCTTAGGGCTTACGGAAGGTGTTGATATAGTCTGTGTAGAACAAGAGCTATATTTAGGCTGAGTTGCAGGTTTAACAGAAGTCTGGACGGATATGGTTTTGGTCTGATCGTTTCCAGTTGGCCAAGTGATTAATGTCTGAGTAGCAACCGATGTTGTAACTCGCTTGACCAGATTGGCAAACGAAGTCTGTGATGTATTGCAGACTAATTTACATCATTCTTGGTACGAGATATTATTTCTAACCGTTAAAGTAGCTAGCTGTTTTTCTTTTAGGAATAATGGGCAGTCTTTAGAGCAGGCCATGTGATCTCCACTGCAATTACAACATTTAATTATGTCACCGCAATCAAAATCTTCATGACCTTCCTTCCCGGATCAAAAACAAATCAATTTATTAATACAATGGCCCTTGCCGTGCCAAAATTTTGGCACGTGGAACACCTTGTCGGGTTGGGGATGTACAGGTCAACACGAACCCTGTACGGACCAATGTAAATGGATGACGGAAGTGATGTGCTATTAAATATTAATAAATGTTGAGTTTAATGGTATTGCCAGATTTTTTCGTAACGAAGCGCTTAACATTGGTAACACCCTCAGACTTTAATTCAGCACAAATTTCTTCTTCAGACAGATTATTAAGACCTCGATCCCTGTCATGTATGACTCCCTTACAGCTATTCAGGGATTTATGCGGCGGCGCGAAACAGGTATATCCAAAATGGTCGTCAGTGATAATAAATTTAATCCTTGCGGTTTTCGAAAACACTCAATAAGGTCTTAATTTTTTAACATTTGTAACTTGTCCAGCTGAACCTTGTACTGTTTTCTTAAGAACGAATGGATCTAGTTCAGACGCTGGATTTTGTTCGTTTTTAGTTGATAAATCAATGAAAGCCGTCCCACTGTTCGGTCCATTGTCCATTTCGGGACCTCCGTGGCTCAGTCGGTTAGCGCGCTAGCGCAGCGTAATGACCCAGAAGCCTCTCACCAATGCGGTCGCTGTGAGTTCAAGTCCAGCTCATGCTGGCTTCCTCTAGGGCCGTAAGTGGGAAGGTCTGCCAGCAACCTGCGGATGGTCGTGGGTTTCCCTCGTGCTCTGCCCGGTTTCCTCCCACCATAATGCTGGCCGCCGTCGTACAAGTGAAATACTCTTCAGTACGACGTAAAACACCAATCAAATAAATAAATATCATTGCCCATTTGAAGAAAATTTTCATTTTTACGTTTGTTAGCAATACTAACTGGAGCAGTGGGTATATTTGTTGTAAAAGACATAATGTAGTATTTTAAAGGTTCATAGCGCCCTGTCCCTCACCCACCCCGGAGTGCCAACTTGGTTGAAACCCTTTCCGTGAGTAACCAGCAGAAAGTGAGACGAGGATTCCACGCGACCCCCTATAAGGTGAATTTTCGCTCATACTCCAGCAGATTAAATCCATAAAATAGACAATCCCCAATGACCCTAAAGCCACCGCCCAGATATCGAGAGAAACTTATCGAAAATATTGTGACATATAAACAAATACTGATAAATGAAATTTAGATATAACAGAATTGACCCTCGGACATTTGGACAGAGGTGACCAGCCGACTGATCGAAGCGGGCCCTCCGACCGCCCGCCTGAAGAGAAGTAAAGGCCAAAGTGACGTGTTAAACGTGAAGATGTTGCAAGACCAACACGCCCCCAGTCACCAGGAACCCGTCCTCCCCCATCACAGGTTGCTTCCCGGTTGCCTCTCACGCAAGAAAAGAACACGAAAAGATGTGAGCCTACTGCATTCACCGGGCCAACACGGGAGAGCTCCAGGTTAGTCGTCTTTTACGACAAGCTTGTCTAGAGGGCTGAGGTCCTATTTTTGTCACCCCGGAGACCCCACGGGGAGTTGCAATCGACAACTGATATTTTAGCATGGTGCACGATTTGAATACTGATTTCACTTAGTCGCCTGGAATATACATTGCGTCTTTGAAAACTGTTGATCACTTCTCTTTGTAGGATTCCGTCCAATTTTCGTACTTTATATACTTTCTTACTTCTTTATTGATGTGTTAGACGCCGTTTTGGGAATTGTCCTGGCGATTACTGACCCGGAACATCCTTATTGGTTGACGGGTGGTAAACGAATGTCTGTTTCGACGCATATATACGTAAACGTTGTTGGCAGCTGTCACAGAGATGTGCGGGAAACCTGAAACTCCTTGTTCAAGACCAGGGTTAAACCTGCATCGCATGTGTTCTCGGGGTTAAATGTGAGAGTCTTAACCACTCGGGCACACCATATGCAATAAATTTGACACTTTGGTTGTTCGTGTTCCCACGGGAGAACGCTGTGTGATAACTCCTTTCTAATTCACAAGTTGGTCAGTGTGTGCGAGATTACACATTAATATCCCCAGACAACTTTGGAGAGACAAGGCCTTAATACATTCATATTGGAGCAGGTGTGTGTACATGTAGCTTCATTAAAATACTGCTTCAATTATACTACAAAAAATAATACATACGGCTATATATTGCTATCGTAGAACATGAGCACTCTATGCGCGTATAAAGAATGCAAGGTAAAGCACATAACAGTACTACAAGGTATGCTAATTTCCACAAGCACTATACATGTTGAAGTATACACCTCTGTTATACTAACGTCAATTCTTTTTGAACGGTGGTCATTTAATAAATTTCCCCCCCAACGTGGTGAAATAGAAGAAAAATCAGAGCGGCACTACAACAATTCGGGCTACATGTATAACAAAGAGGTGAGATACCATGACTACAGTAGACATGTTAAACTGTTGTAGAACTGGTAATGACGACAGAAAGATTCATTTGATTCGTGATTTACGCCGTTCTCAAGAATATTTCACTTATACGCTGGCGGTCAGCATTATGGTGGGAGGAAACCGGGAGAGCCCTGTGGAAACCACGACCATCCGCAGGTTGCTGCAGACCTTCCTACGTACGGCGGGAGAGGAAGACAGCATGAGTTGGACTTGAACTCACAGCGACCGGATGGGTAAGGGGCTCCTGTGTCATTATCCCGCGCTACAGCGTTAACCGACTGAGCCACGGGGGCCCCAGGCTACAGAAATAAAGTCTCGTGGGGGGAGGGGGTCTCATTATCTGTATTATGATTACAAACGTATGTATCTTTAGTACCGGTCAGTATGTTTGTGTGAAAATTCATGTGATTATTACCAAATCTTCAGGAGTTCTTATTTACTCATTGCATGTGTTATTTAGTTATATGTGTGGTTTATTTTTCGATACATGTAGAAGGGTTAACATTGGCTTATATAAACCCTGCGTTAATACGGTGCACATTTTGATACCATACAAAATCTTGAAGACGGCGGTAAACAGGGTAAGACGGTATAAAGGGTTCCAGTACCATGCCATACCTGCTACGGGTGGTTATTAAATCACCAGCATTGTGTATTGCTTATAATATGCACTATAACAACCGCTCTCCATTCGCTCGGAGGTGGTTCTGTCTCGCGCCTATGTGGATTTCTGTTAATTCATCTAGTTCCATTGACATTTCCTCAATTTCAACGCACCAGAAAACTATCTAAATATATTCAAAATCTACAACTATTATTGTACTATCGTGAAATATCACGACAAATACGTTACTGATCTCACAATTACCTGTCCTGCCCTATATAAACCGATAACTCGCGTTAAAGTCATTTATACTGACATAGAGTCCAATATTCTTAATTATTATACACCTAAGTGTCCAGTGCCTACTGTATTATGTAGTAAACACAACTGTCCAATATTTTTAATATATTGGACAGTTGTAAGTGTGACGTCACACGTACGGACTACTTTTTGTTTGTCAACAAGCAGACGACACAACAAGATGTTCGTCCGTGCTCGTCCAGAAAAATCTGTGTGCCCGAACAGTCCGTTCTACCTCACACCAGTTCCCGAATGTCGCCTCAAACCTGATGCAGCTGTGTGGTATTACCCCCACTCCAATGGGAGAGCACCGTTTGGGAGAACTAATGAAGAGGGCAGCCAAGGCTGCTGGACTGAAAGGCCGGAAAACTAATCACTCGGTCCGAAAAAAGGCCGCCCAAACCCTTGTAAAATCTGGCGTCCCTCCACATAAAATTATGCAGGTCACCGGACACAAATCCCTTGCTAGCATCCAGGAGTATGATTCTAAATTAGATCACGTAGAGCAGAAGCAAATGTCGAGTTTACTTTGGGCAATCGCGCCTTCAGTCAACCATCTCCCGCGCTTCCACCCCCTGGCCGGTCTGTTCAAACTCTAAACTCTACTTCTCTTTCGTCCTCATCCTGTAAAGATTACACTAGTCTGTTCGGTGGCGCACTTATCAATAACTGCACTTGTGATTTTCACTGAAACGTCTGCATTCCTTTTCTTTACACTTCTGTTTGTAAAATACCGCTTAGGCCACGTGCGCCTGACCCAGTTTTCCGTCAGCCAAATGCTCCATTCAATATTCCATATTCATCCGCAACCGGCTATCCGCTATAGTGACGCGATATGAAATAATTAGTACGGTTTTACACAATTTGTTTAGCGTTCGAGTTTATTTACTTACATTTTTGACAAGTGGGTGTATAATAAATAGGTTATTGGATTGTATCGTCCTGTATGGACTCGTCCTGGGCGCCCAGGAAAGGGACGAATCGTCCATCCAATAACCTATAAATATATTCTTCGCTTTTCGCAGGGTGATTGGGACTTGCAGGTTCATAATAAACTGCATGGTATTCATCCTGTTATTGGCTACAATAATTATACCTGTGAAAAGTCTCGTAGAGACCAAGTAGTTTTAACAAGGTGTCGTATTGGGCATTCTCGTCTAACACACAATTTCACCCTAGATGGGAGCAGTGCTCCCGAGTGTGTTGGATGTGATGCCCAGTATGGTATCAAACACATCCTGGTTGACTGTGTGGACTTCGCCCATGTTCGGCAAAGATTCTGCACGGTTAACTCTATATATGATTTATTTGACAGCATCGCTGACGATGTTGTCATATAATATTTGAGGGCCATTGGCCTATGTCATAAAATGTAACTCTTAATTGTCATAAAAAATTATAGAATAAAAATTTATGTACACATAGACTTCTAGATACACTATTTTTAAAATATGCTGGTTTTGGAGTTTTACCTGTTTTGGTTTTTTCTTATCTGATTTTAAACATGTCTGAACTTTTTTGTTTGATTTTTGATGTTCTAACTATCATATCGGAAACCTTAACCGTCTCGTGTTTTCACCATGTTCTCGCCACAGTATGAAATATTATTAATCATTCATTCATTCACAATTAGCTGTCAACGCCGTAAATATTACGAAACAATTAAATGACACGCATTTAACATGGGCTTATTTGAGAGCCTGTGATCTCATTTTATATTAGTATGGAACTAATACAAACATATTGAAGGGAATTAATTTTTTCATATAGTGCTTCGTACTGCGTATTACAATAGCGACTTTGGAACTGTCACGAGACGAATAGCTGAAACAAGTTGTAGATAACCCAATATTATGTTAACTGAATAGGCGTCTTAGAGGGCTTACTGGCTATTTTGCTACCCGTGCGTATCAGAAAAGGCCCGCAATTGTTGCAGATGCTTACTTGCTTCCTGGCTTTTCCTTGTTCGGTCTCCTCCCCTTTGCCAGCAGTCCTGCAGAAGAAATATGTGTAGTGAAGATAAATTGTTCATGATCTGTGGGAGTGAGTTCATGTTTAAATGACCGCTACCTTACAAATCATAATTATGCAAAATGTGAGATTGGCAATATAAGCAGCTTTTCAAAACTTCATCTCCCGGTCAGTTACCAGGTGAATTTGTCATAGAATTTACAATTACATACATTAAACACGAACTAACTATGCACAAACGTCTAACAGTGTGCATTGGTTTTGATGAAAGTAAAGAGTAACTGCAAAATTTTATCATCTCCGGGACACGATCAGTTTAAAGTATCAACATTTACATAGATGTGACCTAGTGCAAATACACCATTTTGTTCGGGTATGGGATCTGTCGTACATTGTTAATAATAACAGATTTGGAAACTCTTTCACTTTGCCTTTAATGCACATTAAGAGGAATAAGTGAATCAATATTTATAGTTTAACGCTGCGCGATTCAGGTTTTCAATATCGTATTAAGAACATCAAAAACGAAACAAAAATGTTCGGACATGTCTAAAATCAGAGAAGAAAAAAGCCAGTCGCAGGGTAAACACTATGCATTTTTTATGGACCTGAAACGTCCGATTCACCATGCCAAAGGCGACGAATATTTAATATATATATATATTTTAACTTTTGATATGGGATTATTTAGGGCAGCTTTTGCCTCCCTGTTCAATATTATGTTTCCGTGGATACCAATATGACCGGGTATCCAACAGAATACAATATCTTTACCTCTTTTAATTTCCTTTCTATGTAAGGTTAACATTTCAAGTATCAACAGATTTTTAAAATTCATTATTCTGTATTGCCAAAAGGCAGGAGAGCGAGTCACTACATATCACAGATTTCTGGACACGTCCAGAAGAAACATTGATACTGCCAGGAGTATAGCCCTGGCCTCGGCAGAAAAGATGGAAGACGGAGAAGAGACTTGCTGTTACAGCCGCAGACGCAACCCTGTGCCCCATCCTTTGGTCCATCAGTGTGCTTAAATTTATAATCCGCATAGGTAGTCTTATTTCAGCCAAAGCCTTGCTGTGTTATGAGAGGATTTGTGTTGGATTTACGTAGATCAAATATTAGTTTAGGTCGTTTAATAATTTATAACTGGCATCGCCAGCAATGCTGTCGGATATATCGAATATAGTGTTGACTGTGCAGAACTTTTCCCGAACATGAGCGAAGTCTACTCAGTCAACAAGGATATGTTTGATGCCGTATTCTGCATCACATCCAACACACTGTGGGGCATTAAGAATTAAACTCTGTCAAACGAGATTGCCGGGTACGGCACCTAGTTGAAACTACTTGGTCTCTGCGTGTCTATTAGAATTATTGCCAATGACAAGGTGAATAATGTGCAGTTTGTTGTGTACCTCTAAATCCCATTCATCCTGCTAAAGGCGAGGAACATATTTAAGAATATTAGACCTAAAAACATTGTTTTCTATGTAAGACTAAAATTTAGAGAATTAACGGATTTTTAAGTTTATTTTCCTGTACTGTTAAAAGGCAGGAGAGTGAGTCACTACATATCACTGCCCTCTGGGCACGCCCAGAAGAAACATATGATAAGGCCAAGAGTATAGCTCTGGCTTCTGCTGAGAGGATTGAAATAGATGTCAGACGAAGAAAAGAGACTCGCTGTTCTAAGCCATAAACGTATATAAATTTGTAATCCGGTTAATTAGCCTTGATTTCAGCAAAACGTTGCTAAATTGTATTTATTTAATTTAAATTAATTATTTAATTGGAGCCTTTGTACATTTAGCTTTAGGTATTTTAATATGAGAAATAAACGATAATTTGCGATCAAATATAACCCCTAAACATTTATTTTCCCCAACGATTTTAACTGTTTCCGCACAATCTAATGGATCTAATTGAAGTTTCCGTTTATGACCAAAATGCATACCGACGGTTTGAGACGTAGAAAATCTAAAACCGTTGGCAACTGCCCACCTCTCGATTTTATTCAGAAAAAGTTGCAGTTACCGCTTGATGTTATTCATATTTTTAGCACAGTAGCTTGTAAGGAAACCATCAACATACCACGAACCAGATGTAAATCTTCTAGCGAGACTATTTAGTTTGATCTTAAACAAGATAGGGCAGGTGCCTACAGGTACACCCATCTCCTCCTCATAAGTCAGAAAAATGGGCCGCACCCGTACCTTAAAATTAAGATCAGATAAAAATTTGGACATAGATAGAGATAAACGACCTTTTAAACCCATACCGGAAAGGTCTTTCAAAATACTATATTTACATATGGTGTCGTAGGCTTTTTCAAGGTCAAAACATATCGACACCACATGTTCATCTTTAAAAAACCCTAACAGATCGACCTTGAAGAAAACGACATTGAATATTAGATAAAAGCTTGTTGGTTTCAAGAAACCAAATAAGTCTATCATTTATCGCCAGTTCTATAGTTTTACAGACACAGCTGGTAAGAGCTGCGGGAGGGTGATTATTTGGATCAGTATGATCCTTACCCGTTTTGGAAACCGGGATAATACACGCCTCCATTCATGACAGTGGAAAATTACTAGTTATCCAAGTATTATTAAGTAAGCCCAAGAGAGTCTCAAGTGATTGAGGTGGTAAATGGTTCAAAAGTTTATGATATATATTATCCGAGCCACATGCAGTATCGTGAGCCTTTTTGAGTGAAGTTTAAGCTCTTCGAACTAAAAAGGACGATTACTGTGTTCCAAGTTCTTAGAAGAAAAGAGCGATTTAATTTTCTACTTCTGGTTTTTAATATGCTGGAATTCTGAAGTATAATTCTCAGAAGAAGATTTCCTGGAAATTGTTTCAGCTAGTTTATTTGCTATATCAGGTGGTGAAGTTAATATATTATCTGCATCTTTTAAATGCTGAACTTTTGATTTATTATTTTTACCCTGAAGTTTCTGAATCATGTTCCAGACCTTACGCATGGGTGTTTGTGACGTAATGCCTGAAAGCAAGTTCCGCTAGCAAGAACGTCTTTTGGATTGAGTAATCGACGAGCCCTAGCTCTAACAATACGAAACTGGTTTAAGTTATTATCATTAGGACATATATTAAAAGTTGCTCGGCGTTTTTGCGGTCCTTAAAGGTTTTGTGACAGTTGTTGTCATATTTTTGGATTGGTTTACTTTTGGATTTGTCGTGATCTTAGGGATACTTCTATCGGCAGCTTGTAAAACAAGTTCATCAATTTTACTATATTTATTTATTAATTTATTTATTTGATTGGTGTTTTACGCCGTACTCAAGAATATTTCACTTATATGACGGCGGCCAGCATTATGGTGGGTTGAAACCGGGCAGAGCCCGGGGGAAGCCTACGAACATCCGCAGGTTGCTGGCAGACCTTCCCACGTACGTCCGGAGACGAAGCCAGCATGAGCTGGACTTGAACTCACAGCGACCGCATTGGTGAGAGGCTTCTGGGTCATTATGCTCAATTTTACTATAAGATCATCTGCTATTCAGAGTTTCTGGAGTGATATCAGCCTCATAGAACATCTCAAATGCGATCGAATCTGCTTTATCGAAGTTCCAATTAGCTACACGTTCTGAAGAATTAGAAGTGATATCTTCTGGGACAATAGGGAAATGGTCACTATCAGAAAGATAACCATACAACTTCCAAGAAAAATAAGAGAGAAGTGATAGATCTGTTATAGTGAGATCGATAGCAGAATAAGCTTCATTACCCATATAAATGTGTGTTAGAACCATCATTGAAATAACATCATTGAAATATATCCATTCTGCCATGTGGTCAATTATTACATACATACCCTTGTATCTTGCCTGAATTCCGGGCACTTCTCCATAACACCAGGCAAATCTTTGCATATAGCGGTGCAGTGATGAATAACGGGAGGAAGAAGACAGCAAATGCCACTATTCCATGAAATATAGCCCGGTTCGTGCTGTTAAGCTTGCGAATGAAGCAGCGTGAATTTGAACCGTCCTCAGCCTGACAAAAATGAATACCAACAATTTTTTTATGACAAACCTTAAGAAGACAAAATCACACACGTAGAGTTTAAGTCGAATAGTTACCGGTAATGTGTCTTGACGGGTACCCTAATGACTAAATTCTGAACGCTCAAACTATCCTTATACAGGTTCTAAGGAATACATAAAAATGCTATTTTGTTGAGAGCAGAACTGTCAGACTTATATGAAATGTATTAGTCTTAAAACAGGTGCAATATCCATAGAGCAAAGGACTATTACAGCAATGGTACAGAATAGTCAATAATTTTATTTGAACGCCACATCGGTAATATTTCAGCCATATCGTGACGAATGAATGATTATGGTTTAACGCCACATTGGCAATATTTCAGCCATATTGTGTCGAGAGCAAGGCGAAAACACGAGGCTGTTGAGGTTTCCGAAGTTGTGGTCAAAAGATCAAAAATGAAACATAAATGCTTGGGCTGGTTTAAAAACAGATAAGAACAACCGAAACAGGTAAAACTCGAAAACCCGCATTTTTTAAAAATGGTGTATCAAGAAATGTATCTAACTTTTTATTGATAAAATTTTATATATTAATAATTATATCTTATGATATAGCGATGTTGTCAAATAAATCATGTATAGAGTTGACTGTGTAGAATCTCTCCCGAACATTATGGGCAAAGTCTACACAGTCAGCCAAGATATGTTTTATGCCGTATTGGGCATCGCATCCAACACACTTGGGAACACTGCTCCCATCTAGTATGAAAATTGTATGTTAGACGAGAATGCCCAATACGACACCTTGTTAAAACGACTTGGTCTCAACGAGACATTTGACAAGTATAAATATTGTAGCCAATGACAGGGTGAATAGCATGCAGTTTATTACAGATCTGCAAGTCCCATTCACCCTGCCAAAGGCGACGAATATATTTAAGAATATTGGACTTCATGTCATTATAAGGGATTTTAGTCTTAGATATGGGTTTATTGAGGGCAGCTTTCGCCTCCCTGTCTGCGACTGTGTTTCCATGGATAGCAGTATGATCCACCAGAATATAATATCTTTACCTCTTCTAATTAGTTTTCTATGCATGGCTAAAATTTGAAGGATCAAGAGATTTTTAAAGTTATTATTCTGTGTTGCCAAAAGGGCAAGAGAGCGAATCACTGCATATCATTGCCCTCTGGGAGTATAGCTCTGGCCTCGGCAGAGAATATTGAAGAAGATGCTAAATTTAGCTTGCCACTGTTTACATATGCTAAGTTCAGGGCCTGCTGTCTGCCTCTACCTTAGAATGTTCCAGAATACGCTCAGTTCGGTGCCTGTCTGTTTACATCAAGTGTTCAGGAATTTTCTTATTCTAGACAATTCCACCAGGCTATATAAGACCTATGAAAGTAGGTCAAAGGAGGAGAACGGAGATTTATTGAGAGTTTTGGATGCTTTCGCTGTGTGTTACTTTAGTAGGCCTTTTGTGCTGAATTTTGGTGTCTTTATCGCCTCTGGCTTTGTTATATCCTATCTCCACCGAACACTTGTTCAGTTTGAACTTGTATATTTAATTTGTGCTCTTGTATACACAGTGCTTATTAGTACACGGACCCTGTCTGTGGAATTTTGTGTATATTTCGTCATACACTCAGTTATTCTGTGGATTTCCCCTCTTGTGAATTTGCCTCTGAGCATGCCTGTGTGGTATGTATTGTGGAATATATGCGTCCGTTTGGACTTGACACCGTTGTACATGTAAGTACTTTAGTATCTGTATAGATACTGTTATCCTTTCTTGTTAAACGTAAGTACTGTAGTATTTGTATAAGTCTTGTTATCTGTCCTTGTTAAACCTAATAAATTGTTGTAAAATAAAATCTGCTGGTTTTGGTTACTTTTTTGTGCGGCTAAACTGTCGTGTATTTCAAACAAGCCATCTCTTTATAATACAGGCAGTTTGGGTCGTAACAATACCCACGGTTTTAGACGTCGAAAATCTAAAACCATTTTCAGTTGCCCATTTCCCGATGTTATTGAGACAAAGCTGCAAGTGACGTTCGATATTATTCATATTTTTTGTTCGGTAGGATATAAGGAAATCATCCAAGTATAAAGAACCCTCTGTACGAGATGTTAATGTTTTTGCTAGGCTACTTATTGTTATACTGAACAGAGTTGGTGATAGAATGCTGCCCTGGGGTACACCCATTTCCTGGTCGCAAGAGTCAGAAAGAGTGGACCCAACCCGTACCTTAAACTGACGATTAGATAGAAATTGAGATATAAATAAAGATAAGTCACCTTTTAATCCCATATCCGCGAGGTCTTTTAATCCCATCTCCGGTTAGGGTCTGTAACGCTCGTCATTTTCAAATTGTATCTAATACCGCTTAACCTGGGGCTAGGGGCCGTAAAGGTAGCCATTCTCATTACATCAGCATGACGCCTTTATGAACAGTTACAATTAAAGCGCGACTGAGACACTTGTTTAATTATTTGACCTGGAACTCATTCACGGACTGCGAATTTGAACTTATGGATATGGAATTCATGCCTGGAATATGCATTGTCTGCCCGGCATCATTGAAAACTGATGACTGCTTCTCTCTTGTGTGTTACCGGTTTTATTTCGTATTTGTATAATTTCTTACATTTCTTTGGGAGTTAGTGTTAAACGTTCTTTTGGAAATGGATCTTGCGATTATCGACTTGGAACGCCTTTTACGAACTACGAATGGTATATGAATGTCGGACTGGACGCTTATATTTACTACGGAAATACATGTAGTAAGGAAAATCATTAGACTCATTTAGGATTTGCCCCGAAGACCTTGCGAGGGACCTTTGGCACGTTAGTAAATTAATTTAAGGCACAATGTTGGTGTCCCTTTGGCCAGTTTGCACAACAAAGCGGTTCTCTTTCTGCTAACCCATGCCAATGTTACGCATGCAGTTGAATGCGTTAGGTTAATGGAACACAGTGTGTTGTACCCTAAACAAGAAAGTTTGCTTTAACCCGTATTGGAGAATATTTCACTTATACAACGGCAGCCAACATTATAATGGGGGTAGGGGCGGACAACGTCCCAGGGGAAAGTCACGACTTTCCGAAGGTTTATGAAAGACTTCTCACGAACGGTCGGAGAGGGAACCAGCATTAGTCTGACATAACTCACAGAGACCGCACTGATAAGAGTAATCTAGAAACTATGGAGCTTCACAGATGTGTTTAATTCATTTACACGTATGTAGTGAAGACACAAATTCAAAATATGAATATGCTCTTACCGTCAAGAAGATCAATGGAAGGCTGGCTAATACTGACAACACCCACACGACTGTTACTGCAATCCTGGCATTTGGAACGGTGCAGTATGATTTTGCTTTTAATGGATGGCATACAGCAACATAACTGGAAAAAAAAATTGTCGTTCAATCGGCTTCACCCTGACACCCATGAAACATCTTTTGCAAGTAATAAACAAATATTGTGAAAGCAGTGGAGGCTAGTGTTAACAGACACTTGATGGTACTTGTTGAGAACCGGTATGGATATGTTATTGTTCGTAAAATGTGAAATCAAAACAGCATTTTCAGTATTTCTAGATTTATTTATTATGGGCAGCTTTTGCCTCCCTGTCTACGACCGTGTTTTCTTGGATATCAATATGGCTCGGTATTCAACAGAATATAATATCTTTCCCTCTTCTAATTAGTTTTCTGTGCAAGGATAAAATTTCAAGAATAAGCGGATTTTTAAATTTATTACTCTGTATTGCCGAAAGGCATGAGAGCGAGTCGCTACATATCACTGCCCTTTGGACACGCCCAGAAGAAACATATGATCAGGCCAGGAGTATAGCCCTGGCCTCGACAGAGAAGATTGAAGAGGAGGATGGCAGGCAAAAAGAAGAGACTAACTGTTATAAGACAACCGCAGACGTAACTCTATCCCCATCCTTTGTCCCATCAGTACATATAACTTGATAATTCCCACAAAACCTTCCTAAATTAAAAGAGGATTTGTACTGGATTTATTATATTTACGTATATACGAAGACCAAACGGAGGGATTTTGTTGGGACATTTATTACATTTATCTACATATGATGGATTGAAAACACAGTCGTAAACAGGGTTTGTTGGATGGGCTTTAAGCCTTGTAGCATATTGAAGACTCGGTTTTATACGTCGGTTATATAAAAAAGGCTCATTTGCCCCCACGTATAAAATTTCAACTGGCAAGGCTGAGCCTCAAAGTGAAAAAAGAGAATCCAACATTCTTAGATACGATTTTTCAGCGGAATCATAAATGATGGACCCGTAGTCCACTTTAGACCTCACCAGAGAACAATATAGGTTAAATTAAATATATCATTCAACACCCCAATCGGTGCTATACAGGACTTTGATTACAGCGAGAGCCTTTCTCCATTTAACTTCAAGCATTTTTACATGAGGTATAAAATGTAATTTATTATCAAATATAACCCCTAAAAATTTATTTTCTCCAACGCTCTTCACCACAAAAATGTAGATCGGGATCAAGATAAAATTTCCGTTTATTACAAAAACGCATACCAAGGGTCTTGGATGTTGAAAATCTAAAACCGTTCTCAGTTGCCCATTTTTCCATCTTATTGAGACAAAGCTGCAGCTGACGTTCGATGTTGTTAATTTTTTTTAGCAGCGTAGCATATAAAAAATCATCCACGTATGAAGAACCCTCTGTGCCAGATGATAGTGTTTTGGCTCAGCTGCGTATTTTTTTGCTGAACAATGCTGGATACAATGTACTGAGGAGTACCCATTTCCCGCTTATGAGAGTCGGAAAGAGTGGAACCCACCCGTATCTTAAACTGACGATGAGATAAAAATTCGACCTTTAGGACCCATATCAGAAAGATCCCTTAGAATACCATATTTCCATGTGGTGTTGTAGGCCTTCTCAAGGTCGAAAAATATAGACACCACATGTTTATCATTGATAAAACCATTGAACCACCAGTGAAGGTTTCAAATCGAACAAGGTGATCCGTAGTGGATCTAGCTTGACGAAAACCACACTGTATATCACATATTAAGTCGCTTGTTTCTAAAAACCAAGCAAGCCTATTAGTTCCATAGTCTTAGAGACACAGCTGGTAAGAGCTCTGGGGCGGTAATTAGACGGATCAGCATGATCCTTACCTGGTTTGGGGAGCGGAATAATACACGTCTCTCTCTCTGACGGTGGAAAATTACCACTTATACAAATATACAGCCTAGAGAGTCTCAAGTGGCTCAGGCCGTAAATGATTCAGAAACTTATAATGTACGTTTTCAGGACCACAAGCAGTATTGTGTGCCTTTTTTAATGCAGTTTTGTGTTTTTTGATATCAAATTGGCGATTATAATCTTCTGAAATTTTAGAAAAAAGGGGCAATTTAACTTTCCCCTTCTGGTTTTTTAATATGTTGAAATTCAGAAGAATAATTATCAGAAGAAGATTTCTTGCAAATAGTCTCAGCTAATTTATTTGCTATATCAGATGGTTTTATAACCTCAAAATAATAATAATAAACCTATTGGCCCAACACAGCGTCCCTCTAAGGCCATTAGGGATCCTGTCCAAACATTTAATACGTTTGGATCGTTGGAGGACGTTAGTCCTTCGACATCAGAAGTGGATGTGATGGATACATCACCCCCTCCAGAGAGATCTTCAAGCCGATCTCCAAGACAGGGTCGTCCTCGGTCCAAACATAAAGATAAATGTGCTATACTTTCTCACCATAATGTCTATGTACGACAAAATTATACGATGGAATTGTCGAGGTATTAAGGTAAACTTTATTGAAATAACACAGCAAGACAGGTTGAGAAAATTAAATTGCCCTTTTCTTCTAAAAATTTAGAAGATTATAATCGTCCTTTTAATATCGATGAACTTAAAATTGCATTAAAAGAGGCACACGATACTGCATGTGGTTCTGATAACGTATATTATAGTTTGTGAACCGTTTACTACTTGAGCCACTTGAAACTCTCGTGGGCTTGCTTAATGATATTTGGATAACTGGTCATTTTTCACCGTAATGGAAGGAGGCGTGTATTATCCCTGTCCCCAAATCGGCAAAGGATCATACTGATCCGTCCCATAGCTTTTGTCAGCTTTGTCTGTTAGACTATGGAACGGATGATTAATCACAGACTTGTTTGGTTTCATGAAACCAACAAGTAACTTTCTAATATAAATTGTGGTTTTGGGCAAGGTAGATCTACTATGGATAAGGTAGTCCAATTTGAAACTTTTATTCGTGGTGGTGTTATCAATAATAAACATGTGGTGTCCATATTGAAAAGGCTTACGACACCACATGGATATATGGTATTTTAAAAATACCTTGCTAATATGGACCTTAAAGGCCGATTACCAATATTCAGATGAGAATTTTTATCTTATCCTCATCTTAATGTTCGGGTTGGGTCCACCCTTTCTGACTCTCATGAGCAGGAAATGGGTGTACCCCAGGGCAGCATTCTATCTCCTACTTTGTTCAGCATAAAAATAGTCCGGCTAAAACATTAACATCTTGTACGGGGGGTTCTTTATATGTTGATGATTTCCTTGTATCCTACCGAGTTAAAAATTTGAAAAACATCGAAGGTTAGTTGCGGCTGTGCCACAATAAGATCGAGAAATGAGCAACTGAAAACGGTTTTAGATTTTCAACGTCTAAAACCGTTGGTATGCAGTTTTTGTAATAAACGGAAACTTTATCTTGACCCTGAGCTTAATTTTTGTGGGGAACAGATTAAAACTGCTGGAGAAACAAAATATTTAGGTAGAATATTTGATAGCAAGCTATCTTATTCCTCATTTGAAAATGCTTAAAGCTAAATGCACAAAGACTCTCGATATAATTAAGTTTCGATATAATTGTTTTATTGAATCTATATCGTTCTCTGGTGAGGTCTAAATTGGACTATGGGTACATCATTTACGGTTCCGCTAGGAAATCGTATATAGAAATGTTGGATCTAGTTTATCACCAAGTTTTGAGACTCAGCCTTGGTGTTTTTAGAACGTCGCCAGTAGGGAGTTCATACGCTGAGGTAAATGAGCCTTCTTTATGTTTATTTATTTAATTGATTGGTGTTTTACGCCGTACTCAAGAATATTTCACTTATACGACGGCGGCCAGCATTATGGTGGGAGGAAACCGGGCAGAGCCCGGGGAAAACCCACGACCATCCGCAGGTTGCTGGAGACCTTCCCACGTACGGCCGGAGAGAACCTTCTGTATATAACCGACGTATAAAATTAAGCCTTCAATATGCTACAAAGTTTAAAGGTCATCCAACAAACCCTGCCTACGACTGTGTTTTCAATCGATCATATGTAGATAAATTTAATAAAAATCCCAACACGACCCCTTCGTTTGGTTGACGTATACGGCACCATATTGTGGGAGGTGGCATTAATCCACAGGACGTAGCTCCGTTGTTGTATGGCTACTTCGACAGCCCAAATTAATAGTTGAAATAAATTTATATACACTGACGGGCCGAAGGATGGAGACAGGGTTGCGGCTGAGGCTGTCTTTTCTTCCTCAGCGGGTCACTTCTCTTCGTCTTCCATCTTTTCTGCCGAGGCCAAGGCTATACTCCTGGCTTTATTATATGTTCCCCAATGGGCAGTGATATGCAGCGACTCGTTTTTCTGCCCTTTGGCAATACAGTTTAATAAATGTAAAAATCTACTGATAATTGAAATATTAATCTGGCGTAGAAAACTAAAGGTGAAGATCTTATATTCTGCTAGATATCAAGTCTTATTGGTATACATGGAAACAGAGTCGTAGAGAAGGAAGCGAAAGCTGCTCTATATAAATCTGTACCTCGGCTTAAAATCTCGCATACTGACATTCGTCCAAATATTGTTAAATATATTCGTCGTCTTTGGCAGCGTGAATGGAACTTGCAGGCCCATAATAAACTGCATACACTTCATCCTGTCATTGGCTAAAGTTCGTTTACTTATCGAATGTCTCGTCGAGAGCAGGTGGTTAAAACGAGGTGTACTGGGCATTCTCGTCTAACACACAATTTCATCCTAGATAGGAGCAGTGCTCCCGAGTGTGTTGGATGTAATGCCCAATATGGCATCAGACATATCCAGGTTGACTGTGTGGGCTTTGCCCATGTTCGGCAGAGATTCTACACGGTCAACTCTATATATGATTTGCTTGACAGGATCTCTGGCGATGTTGTCATAAATTTTTGAGGGCCCTTGGCGTTTATCATAAGATTTAAATTTTAATGTTAATACATATATATATATATATATATATATATATATATATACAGTTTTTCTAGGTAAACGATTTTTACAAATGTAGTGGTTTCGAGTTTTAAGTGTTTTGGTTTTTCTTACCTGTTTTTAAATTTGTCCAATTTTGTTTGTTTTATGTTTTCATCACCTTAACGAAAACCTGAACGGCCTCGTGTTTTCAACTTGTTCTCGCTACGATATGGCTGAGGTATTGTCTATGTGGCGTTAAGCCATAATCATTCATTCATTCAAAATGACGTTCTACCGTGTTTTACTTGAAAAGGTGATCAATTGATCCTTCAGCGCTCAAATGTTTCTTCCATGAACTGACTGATTCCCGAATCTCCTTAAGAGCAATTTTTTCCAGCAGTCCTTAATGCGTGCTTTTAGTTCATCCTCATTGAAGTTTTCCGTGCGACCCTTCTCGCTCCAAGAATTACACACAGTAGTCCATGCAGTCGGGGCCATGCGGTTGTGTCTCGTTCTTGGATATGAATGAAGGAGTCACTTCCTCAAGATCCCGCTGTGTTGCACGGTTGACATGGGATGGCGCGCTGTCTTGCTGGAAGACAAAGTCATTTTCTGGGTACAACCGGCGAAACTCAGGGAGAAAGTCACGATCGAGAAGTTTCATGTAATTTTCGTAATTCATTTTAGTCTTTTCGGTGTCAATGAAATGTACGCGCTAACAAACTCCACTAGAAACCATGAACTTCTTTCTAAACCGACTTGATTTATGGTTCAGCCTCTTAACGTGAATGTCCAGTTCGTTTGTCATAAACGCGACCCTTCTGTCTATTGCGTGCAATCTCAAATGAAAAGTCTTTTTCATCCGTGAAGCCAATATTCTTCACCTCCGTCGAAAACGCGTTTTTCTTTTGTGTTGAACCATTTGATCCCGTCCATAGCCACTTGTGCGATTTTAATCCCACTTCTTTTGTGGGTGCCGAGATTGTTTTCTTGGGAAAAAAGTGCGTCTTCCACATACTGACGATTTACTTCCCCGCAAAAACTTTTTCTTTGTCCACTGCCTGACTTCCTTTCTAGAGAACCTGTCCTTTTTAAATTTCTGATCACACTGTTAACTTTATTCAATTTTTCCCCTCTCCAACCTTTTTCAGTGAAACACGTTGCGCAGAGAAAATCATTTTGATTCAGTAAAACTTGTGCCTCTCTGGCAGAAGGGTTTCTCTGACACTAGAGCCAGACGACACTTGATTGACGCGTGTCACACAGGTGCAGCGCGCATTCTACTCACTGACTTCTGGACGTATTGCACAGTTATTTTTCTCACGACTTGTTTGAAATGCGGACGAGGTTTTCGTCTTTTTTACTAGGCTTTTCAGTCATCGATAACATGACATCGATAACATGACATCCAGCAGATCGTTTTGTTTGTAAGTTAATTTTTTTCGGTTGTTTACTTTTACGACCCTTCACCAATAAAGTTCTGATTTTTTTCACAATGTCAATGTTACCAGTCATTGTATGTATACATGGTTCATTGACGAATTCAAATGGCTCAGAATTTCTATGGATCAAGGGAGAACTCCACGATGGTTATGGAGAAATAGCTAATTGCTTAAGTCACAGAACTGGTGTTTATAACCGCAACATCGTTCAAAATCCTGTAGATGTTAATCATACTTACACCTTAGTCTAAATATCGTTCCTTGAGTTTGAGCCTTTCCTGGGCCGTTTTAATTAGCTGGGCCGAGAGGTAAATTCGAAATCTCGCTATTTAGTCTGAAACCAATATCTGGGGCACCGATTGGTGAATGAATAAATTCATGATTATGGCTTAACGCCACATTGGCAATATTTCAGCCATACCGTGGTGAGAACATGATGAAAACACGAGGCCGTTCAGGTTTTCGATATGGTGACAACATCAAAAATCAAACAAAAAAGTTCAGACATGTTTAAAATCAGATAAGTTAAAACTCGTAAACCAGCACATGTTAAAAATAGTGTATCTATAAATCTATATATATATATACCTTTTATCCATAAATATTTAAAGACAATTAAAATTGATATTTTATGATATAGGCCAATGCCCCTAAAATATATTTTACAGCATCGCCAGCAATGCTGTCAAATAAATCATGAATAGTGTTGACTGTGTAGAATCTTTGCCGAACATGGGCAAAGTCTACACAGTCAACCAAGATATGTTTGATGCATATTGCGCATCACATCCAACACACTCGGGAGCACTGCTCCCATCTAAGATGAAATTGTGTGTTAGACGAGAATGCCCAATACGACACTACGTGAAACTACTTGGTCTCTACGAGACATTCGCCCAGTATAAAAATTGTAGCCAATGACAGGATGAATAGCATGCAGTTTATTATAAGCCTGCAAGTCCCATTCAGTCTGCCATAGGGGGGCAAACATATTTAAGAATATTAAACTTGATGTCAGTATACGGAATTTTAACCCGAGATACAGGTTTATTTACAATATGACTTAGTATCCAGTAGAATAAAATAACTTTACCTCTTTTAGTGAGTTTTCTTTGTATGGCTAAGAATTAATGGATTTTAATTTTTATTATTCTCAATTGCTAAAAGGCAGGAGAGAGAGTCACTGCATATCACTGCCCACTGGGCATGTTCAAAGGAAACATACGATAAAGGCCCGGAGTATTTCACTGGACTCGGCAGAAAATATAAGGTGAGTGAGTGAGTGCTTGGGGATTATCGTCGTACTTAACAATTTTTCAGTCACGTGACGATAAAGGAATCCTTAGAGTTCATGTGATGTGCCTCTCTGATGCAGGACGGATTTCCACCGCTCTTTTATCTAGTGCTGCTTCACTGAGACGCCTTAACGAAGGCGAAGGCAAGTAAGCCGCTCCGCCTGAGCCATTATACTGATACGGGTCAACCAGTCGTTTCACTATCCCCTCCATGCTGAACGCCAAGCGAGGAAGTAACAACTTCCTCCTTTAAGGTCTTAGGTGTGACTCGACCCAGAATCTACCTCTCCCGTGTCGGACTCTCTACCAACTGTGCTGTCCAGGCAGGTAAAAAACATATGGAAGATAAAGGTGGAAGACATAGAAAAGTCGCAACCCTGTCCATATGCTTTGAATCCCCAGTGTACATAAATTTATAATCCATACAAGTAGCCTTAATTTCAGCAGAACTTTTCTGAATTATAGGAGGATTTGTATTGGATTTATTATGTTTAACTGGCTCAAATATCAGTTTAGGTTGTGAAAGAAGCTAAGGAGGTGACTCCGGAAAAGGCACGGGATCAAACGAAGGGATCTTATTGGGACTTTTGTTAAATTTATGTACATATGATGGATTAAAACACAGTCGTAGGCAGGGTTTGTTGGATGACCTTTAAGCTTTGTAGCATATTGAAGGCTTAGTTTTATACGTCGGTTATATAAAGGCTCATTTGCCTCCATGTACAAACTCTCTACTGGTGAGGTTCTAAAAGCACCAGGGCCAAGCCTCATACCTTGGTGATAAACAGGATCCAACATTTTAATATACGACTTTCTAACAAAACTGTAAATTATGGAGCTATGGTCCAGTTTAGACCTCACCAGGGACACCGATTGGTGTTTTGACATTTCCTCGATAAATTTGTGAAAAACCTATAGGAACGGAATAGAATAATGTAAAAGCTGTTTATACACACTGTAAGGATAAATTATTAACCTTGCAGTGTATCATTAATCGTAATGCGATTATTATTATCTGATCCATTAAAATTTATCAGACCATGGCTACGATTCCGTTGTGTATGCAATACATGACCATGTTATAAAAGATTACTGTGATCTTATTCTGGCCGTCGACGAAAATCTGACAAGTTATCTGGTAGCTTTTATCATCTAGTTGGAATAAGAGTGACCCTGACTGACGTGCAATACCTAAATCATAATTGACTAGATACAGAACTGTAACTCTGCTGTTGATGTGCTGTCAGGGATCTACAGAGCCAAAGTGAACAAAATTGGGCAGGTGATTTATCTTTCCAGACACGAAAAGAAAGTTAGGGCCTGCCTTTCATTAAGATCGCCTGCTCATGATAAAGCTATGTATTTTACCGCCTTTAGCGCTATAGTTATTTACTGTAGATACGATATACTGCTAATGCATTTACTCCACATGAGTTACCCCATCTCCAACTAAACCCACCTGACGTCACACAGTATTATTTTGGATAGAACCAGAGCCGGCCATTGTCCATCAGCATATAAACGGAGAGCCACAGTTCTGTATCTAATAATTCACTTTCTCGTGCATAACTTACCGCTCAATTGCCATAACGGTCATAGTGAACACAGACACCGGTACCGAAAAATATCGTACCATAATCCAAATCTTGCAAACAGCAGTTGGAAACAGGGTGTAAGTCTGGTAGAACAGATCATTTATCTACAACGATATCAGAAGAAAACATTGAGAAAAGTTTAGAACCTTAATCACGAGTTCCAATTATAGTACCTCTGCGCTTTTAAAACACAGTTTGTACACGAACAATCTTCTTTTATTATTAGTGATTGTATTACACAAAATAACATACTCAGCACTGTGCAGGAAGTATATATGGCTAGGCCTACTATATGAACTACTCAAGTGAGAACACTGTTCCAAATGTTAGAATGAGTCATTTCTGGCGCCAATTAGGCATTAAGTTTAACCACATTACAGTACTTGTCATTACATTAGTACATTAAACATGATAAAATTATAATCTTCAGATGAAGTTCATCGAGAATGAATCATGGACAGTACTGTACTATTTAGAATCTATGCCTCTAAACAAACATTCGTATACCAGTCGTCAACCAATAAGGACCTTCCGGGTAAGGCAACTGTAAAACTGAATGAGGTTCTGAAATACTACAGACACGGAACACATACTGAAATTAAGTCGCTTTCATCAAAATAAAGCAGAATGAGTATAGACGGTGATCACGTGATGTGATTCTAGGACCGATTCGATTTGGTGATATCCAGAGTTGCGATCTATATGTAGTTTGGGTCCCTGATTGTATGGATAATATAACGTACACGTCAGACGAATTTACTGGAGCACAATTTCAGACGCATTTTCCCCCACTATAATTGGTGAAACCCATGTCATAGGCTTGTCAACACGCGCTCAATAATGTCAAGCTCCAAGAGGTGTTGTGAGCCAATTTCTTCGGTGGCAATAAATTCACCAAGAACGTCAAGCGGTGATCAACGTTGTAGCCTTAAACATCGCGTTGACATTTCTGGTTTTGGTGTAATGACCGAAACAAAATTCCACCAAAAAGAGCACCTCTTGGTTTTAAGTAGTGGACGAACTTCAGCTCTAACAATACAACTCTGGTTTAAATTAATATTTGTAGTACAAAGATTGAAATTTCGCTCCGCCTTTTTGTGATTCTTAATGGTTTAAGACTTTGGTCGTATCAGGGTTTACTTTTGAATTTTTCAAAATCTTAGGGATAAATCTGCTGGATCACCTGCAAAACTGGAAGCCTGTGGGGTGATGTCAATCTCACAGGACATCTCAAATAAGATCCATTCTGCTTTATCGAATATCCACCTAGTTACATGTTCTGAAGAATTAGAAGGGAGATACTCTTGAAATATAGTTACTTATTTAGTGTTTTAAACCGTACTAAAGACTTTCACCTAAACGACGGTTGCCAACATTATGGAGGGAAAGAACCGGGGGAAATCGACAACCATCCATGGTTTGTTGGCAGACCTTGCCACGTACGGCCGGAGAGGAAGCCAGCATGACCTGGATTGAGCTACCAGTGACAGCATTGGTGAGAGGCTACTTGATCATTGCTAACTGCTTCGGCTCTAGGACAATAGGGAAAGAGTCACTCAATGCGCGTGTAACGTCAGAAAAAATCTGTTTCAAACTTTCTCCCTTGTAGACCATTCAATTTTGTTCTTTCGAAACCCTCCGGTTTCAAGAGTAAAAAAATGGGCGTACGTATACTCCATATTAGATAATGGACTCTGTATGAAGAAATTACATGCGCCTTCTTAAACGCGTACAGATTTTCAATGGCCAAGGTGCAGGTATGTCTTCATATACCTTACAAGGAGGTAGAGTGTCGATTAAAAATATATTTCCGTAATATCTGGTGTCACGATCGCTTACATATGAACAATAATATACGAATACATGTAACAAAACATTATTTGACAAAGGTTGTACAATTGCAGACACGACTAAATGAAGCATTATGGCTTAACACCACATCGGAAACATATCGTGGCGAGAAAAAGTTGAAAACACGAGCTGTGAATGGCTTTCCATATGGTGATGAGAACATGAAAATGAAAAATAAATGATCGCATATGTTTAAAAACCATATAAAAAGAACTTAGCAGATAAAAACGCCATATGTTTTTCGTTATTACTTTAGAAAACGGTATCTATATATGATAAAAATAGTACTTAAAACTTATATTTTATGACAAAGGTCAATGGTCTTCACTTAATTATATTCAAATATTTTATGACACCATCGTCATTTGTTGTCGAACAAATCATATAGTTTAGAATGTGTAGAATTTTAACTGGACATGAGTAAATTAAAGTCCTCGCAGTCAACCATATACGATTGTATTGGTCATGACATCCAACACACGCGGGAGCGGTGCTCCTGTCGAGGATAAAATTTTGAGTTAGACGAGAATGTTCAATACGGCACCTCGTTAAAACTACTTTGTCTTTTCGTGGCATAAGAATTAAAGCAAGTGACAGGATGAATTTTCTACAGTTTATTATGGACCTGAGTTCTCCATTCATCCTGTCAAAAGTGGCGAATATGTTTAAGAATATTATAACAAAAATCAGTGTACAGGATTTTTCTTTTAAATAATGTTTTATTATGGACAACCTTAGCTTTCCTGTCTACGAATGTGTTTGCTTCCATGTATACCAATATCACTTACTATCGAACAGAATACACCATTCTCACCTCTTCTGATTAATTTTCTGCAGACAGCTAAAACACCAAAAGCTAACGGATTCTTAAATTTATTATTCTGTATTGCCAAATGACAGAGTGAGTCACATATCACCGGGCACGCCCAGAAGAAATAGGTGATAAGGCTAGGAGAATAGCCTGGCCTCAGCCGAAAAAGATTGATGACGAAAGCCCCGTTTACACTACCGCTTTTCAACCGGGCTCGGCCCTGATGGGGCACGGCCCGGCAAAAAATTGGGTAGTCTAAACGGGTTAACCGGGCCGAACCCCTCAACGAGAGGTAGGCTCGACCCAGCTGAAGCTCGGCTCGGCTAGCCAAACGTGTAGTGTAAACGCGTCACCGTGCCTGGCCCGCTCAGAGGACTTAACTGCGCATGCTTAAAGGCAACTTCCTCTGACCTTCCACTTCCGGCTTTTCAATTGGCGCACTTTTTTTCGAACAATAAGAATTTAAATATGTCAACAAATCGTGGCGCTACTTGGACAAAAGAGGAGACAGAACAGCTGTTAGCTATTTGGGGCGAGGCTGGCTATGAAAATAATTCAACGAGAACATCATACAGGTGGATGTATATGAGTTTCGAAAAGGCCGTCTGTATCTTTGCCTTACAACTACTGGCAGCGCCATTTTCGCAGCTGAATAAAGTGTTTGTACCTCCAATGTCTGAAGAGTGCCACAAATGAATAGCCCAACTCAACCTGAGTTGTCGTTCCTGTTTGTGATAATGGATTTGGCCCGCCAGAGAGGCGTGTAATGTAAACGGTACTTGTCAAGGGGGCTCGGCCCTGATCAAGCGCGACCCTGCTAAAATGGGCCCGGCCCGGCTGTAGTCTAAACGCGGCTGAAGAGAAGGGACTCGCTGCTCTAAAACAGCCGGAGTAGACAGTCTGTCCTCATCCTTTGATTATTTTTAAGAGGATTTGTACGTCATTTCTCATGATTACGTAGATCAAATATTAGTTTGGAATGCGGAGGAATCCAGGGAAAAGACTCCGGAAAAGACACCAGACGTATATTCTCTATCTTGATGTTAGCTTCCAAAAAATGGCCCCGTATACGAGGCGACTTTGTTAGGACACTTGTTAAATTCATCTTTATATAATGGGGTTAAAAACACAGTCGTAAGCAGGGTTTGTTGGGTGAGCTTTAAGCTTTGCAGCATACTGATGCCCAAGTTCGATAGTCTGTTGTGTAAAGTAGGCTCATTAACCTCTACGTATAAACTCAAGTCAGCCTAGGCCGATCTTCTATGAGAGCGTCAAAGGGAAAGAAAGTAGAATACATGTAGATTGTTGATAAATCTAAGCTACACTGGTTGCATAACCAACAAGTCAAGTCATACAGTATAAATCAATCGACAAACGAACCACATATTCATGAAGACACTATTCCGATAGATAGAAAATAAAACAAATCTATCTAAAATTTGTAAGTGAGATAACTATATAGGACTGATCCGACACCATTGTTTCCATACGCAGTGTGGAGAGGGTAGTTGGAGGCGGCACATTACTGACCTCTTCCTATCTTCATTGCGCATGTGTGCACGACACACCAAATGAGTGGAAGATGGCCGTTTCCGTATCCCTTGTTAAGTCTAGATAACAAGTGCAAAATAGCATACTGATGGACGGTAGCTGGTGATCAAATTTACTGGACATCTTTTTGCCCTTAGAACAATGTGGAGTATTGGCATTCTTCACCGTACTGTGTATTTCGTTGTACAGCATAGGTAAGAATCACCTCACTATTTTTGTCCGTACACCTATCTGCTCTAGGAATAGTTGCCTATCCATCGTGAACTTAATGTGTAACTTGCCTTAACAATACTTCGACTTTTCCAGGGACCAGCTAGGCCTGCCCAGCACTAAAATGCCTCGACCTAACAGACACAAGAGGAATGATATTGTCTCAGTGTAGCCTAGACGACTTATCGATGCCACACTCCCTCAGTATAAACACCAGTTACAGTGACAAACCGACTGATGTTCAGCTCGGGGAAATTATGGGTAAGCTGGACCAACTCGTTACAGGTGAGCTGTTGCTTGACTAGTTGGCTATCATTGTCAGATTTATGAAGAGGAAGGTTAAAATTGACGCCATAAGGAAACAAAAAGCCCTCGGGTACAAACATAGTTATTAAATAAGACCTTACCGCTCGAAATCAAACATTATTCAAATCTCCATCAGGTAACCCACTTAATCTGTCTGCGTGGTCCACCAACGGTAACGTTTAGGTATAAACTATGCTGAAACACGTGGGCAAATTAATTCTCATGACTGTATTGACGAACTCATTCTTCCTCTCAGCGCAGTACTCCTACCCGAGATGAGCACTCCAACACAGCCTTGAGAAAAACTATTATCACAGACGACGTTGCGCTACAAGTGCAAAATACTCCCCATCTACCTGTATATTCCTGACCAGTTCCTGGATTTCTAGTGTAGCTTGGTAAATCATAGTTCTTTTCTAATTATGTATATTTATTCGGCATGTCATTCAGTGTGAGATATAATTAATTCTTTTATGCTGTGGACAATCAAAACCCGATTGATGTAGCCAAAGCTACGATGTGACTTTATGGCTTCGCTTCTAATGTATTCCACTACGATTTTGTTTGTTGTTCTGTCCACATGTATTAGCTCCAAATGTTAAGTTCAGCACTGACCTGTAACATCCTGTTACCGATACCTGCTTCTCAAGTGTCTTTCTTACATATTTTTTAACCTTAAGAGGTGACTGCCCAACTTTTCGCCCTCTGCAAATTCTAAGACAAGGAGTTCATTTATTTATTTATTCATTATTTGATTTTTTATGTGGCATGAAATATCTGTATATACTTACTTGTATATACTTGTAAAAAGATGTTGAATTCTTCAACGAGCACTTGCAAACTGTTCTTGCTACGATTCCCCAAAAATAAACAAAAAAACATTTTACTTGGTGACTTTAACACTTCAAAACAGACAAGCATACGCCCACCGCATGCTTCCTTGATATTATGAAATGTAATTACTTCCTACCACAAATAACTAAACCAACTCGTGTAACTACAACCTTGGTGTCCTTGATTGAAAATATTTCACTAACTTTCACGAACAGCATCTTTTTTGTGGCCGACTACTAATTGATATATATATATACATTTTAGGTCAATATTCAACCATCTCCGAAATACGGAAAAATAAAATACGGTAAAATGACCCAAAATCAAATGGAAGCATTTTCTGAAGTAATTAAAAATGCTCAATGGAATGAGATCCTTGAGGAGGATGACACAAATGACGCACTTTCATCATTTCACTCATTATTTAAAAACATTTACGATGAGCATTTTCCAGTTATATCATTTCGCTCACTAGAACACAGGAAAAAAACATGATTACCCCATGGCATCATTCGTTCAATATTTACCAAAAATAACCTCTGTCGTGAAGAACTACTTGATCCCAATAAAAGAAATCACTATCGAACTTTTGAGAAACAAACTTCACAAACTAATATCGAGATCAAGAAAAAGAATACTATGAACGCAATTCATTAAGGCATATAAAGACATAAAAGGGACATGAAACGAAAACAAAAAGTGAAATACCAACAAATTTTACTGATTTATTTTTATTTGCCCCGACAACCTCTATCTGCAGTCTAAATTTCAGCTCAATCACATTCACTTCAAGAAAATGACACATAAACGCTTTTCGTCAACAGCAATATGGAGGCAAAAGTAGGTTAACTAAATGGTACCTATACACTATACACTATATGTATATATGTACATATGAGTGTGGCGGAGGTAGTCAATCGACCAGTGGACAATATATGAAGACGTGCATGTCCTCTGTTTTATTTAACAAAGCACAACGATTTTCAGTATACATATATTACATACATATTACACAGTCATTTTCAGCTTAACAGCTATAAAAAATGTTTGTGAAGTGACCTGCAAATATAGGGGAAATTGCGTTTTTTCGCGTTTTGATCGAAATTTGCGACAAAAATATTCACCGCAGGACAAAAAAATAAGACCTGATCTGTAAACAAGACGTCAAACTATGTCAGGTAACATTTAAGGAATTATATTCCAATTTTTCCTTTTTACATGATGTCACATCATATCCATCAGTTAAAACCCAATTTGTAAACATATCGCATCCCTGTCTGTTTAAAGAGTCTCCACGCAATGTTTGTTATGTATGCTAATTTTAAGTCAATCGGGCATTCTCTTTTGGAGAAATTGACTGTGAAATGTTTTAAATTCAACCCAAATATAGCCGCCAGGTCATGTGACTGCGGGACAAACAAATTTTAACTTGTATGAGCACATCTTCGTGTCTATCACATACCTAAGTTTCACGCATTTTTGTTGGACTTCATTTTCATTTTTGAAAAGCCCCCTTGGGGTCTCCTGGGTGATAGCAATAGTATTTCAGCCCTCTAGACAAGCTTGTCGTAAAAGGCGACTAACCTAGAGCTCGCCTGGGTTATATTCGATAAAAAATTATCATTTATACCTCATATCAAAATATAAAATGTTTAAAGCTAAATGTACAAAGGCTCTCAATATAATTAGGGTTGTGTCTAGCTGACACAACAGCTGGGATGATGACCAATCTGTTTTACTTAACTTATATCGTTCTCCGGTGAGGTCTAAATTGGAATGTGGGTCCATTTACGGCTCCGCCAGGAAGTCGTATATTAAAATCTTGAATCCGGTCCATAATCAAGGTTTGAGGCTCATCCTTGGTGCTTTTAGAACCTCACCAGTAGAGAGTTTACTCGTAGAGGCTAACGAGCCTCCTTTACATCACAGGCGTATAAAACTTAGCCTTCAATATGCTACAAAGCTTAAAGCTCATCCAACAAACCCTGCCTACGACTGTGTTTTCAATTCATTATATGTAGACGAATATACTAATGTCCGAACAAGATTCCTTCGTTCGTTGTTCGTGTTAGGGACCATATTGTGAAAGCCAAAATTAACCTTGGGGACATAGCTCCGGTTTCTTTTCCGGAGTCCCCTCCATGACTTCTCCCACCACCTAAATTGATATTCGTTCTAGATCCGGAGAATAAATCAAACTCAAATCCTTTTATAATTCAGCAAGGTTTTGCTGAATTAAGGCAAAATATATGGATTATAAATTTATATACACTGAAAAGGATGGGGACAGGGTTGCGGCTGCGGCTGTCATGGAGCAGCGAGTCTCTTTCTTTCGTCTTCCATCCTCTTTAATATTCTCTGCCGTATTCTCATACTGGTATCCATGTAAACACAGTCGTGGACAGTTTTAACCAGGTGTCGTATTGGGCATTCTCGTCCAACACACACACTTTCATCATAGATGGGAGCAGTGCTCCCTAGTGTGTTGGTTGTGATGCACAATATGGCATCAAACACACCTTGGTTGACCGTGTAGACTTTGCCCATGTTCGGCAGAGATTCTACATAGTCAACTCTATATATGAGTTATTGGACAACATCGCTGGCGATGTTATCACAAATTGTTTGAAGACCATTGGCCTTTATCATAAAATATAAATTTTAATTACATGTATAAATAATATATCGATAAAAAATTACATATACATTTCTTGAGAGACTACTTTTAAAATATGCAGGTTTTCGAGTTTTGACTGTTTTTGGTTGTTCTTATCTGTTTTTAAACATGTCCAAACACTTGTTTTATTTTCGGTTTTAAACCTCAACCGCCTCATGTTTTGACCTTGCTCTCGCCACGATATGTCTGAAATATTAGCAGTGTGGCGTTAAACCATAATCATTCATTCATTTGTTCATTTTGGAAAAATGTAAAATTGGCGTTTTGGGGCATTACTACTTCCGGTTTGCTGACGTCACTTCCGGTTATGTAAATAGCTAGTGTTATTGGAGTTCCAACGGCAAGGAGAAAAGTTAGGCACCACGGTAACCCTTTCTAGAAAGATCATTAAATGTCTACATTATGGGTAATGACCTGTAGAGTTAGCGCGTAGCTGTTAGTATGTTTGGTCACAGGTTCGTAAGAAAAAAAATTAACAGCTCTAATTTATAATTTATTATAATGGATCCTTATGTGTGTACAAATAGCGCACAATGCTATTCATTCATGCAAAAATCAACTGTACTTATATAGTGAACTTCCCTTTTACTCATTATAAGCATAATGTTAATTTTTTCAGGTGATGTTGAGGTCAATCTAGAAAGAAAATTGAATTGCCCTGCATTAAAAAAGGTAAACGATACTGCTTGTGGTCCTGATAACATATATTATAAGCTTCTGAACCATTTACCATCTGGGCCACTTGAGACTCTCTTGCACTTATTAAATAATATTTGGATAACTGGTAATTTTCCCCCGTCATGGAAAGAGGCTTGTATCATTCCGGTTCCAACTCGGTTAAAGATCATGCTGATCCGTGTAATTACCGTCCTAGAGCCCTTTCAAGCTGTGTCTGCAAGACTATAAAACGGATGATAAATCAAAGACTTTGTTTTGTTTCTTGAAACTAACCAGTTACTTTCCAATATACTGTGTGGTTTTCGTCAAGGAAGATCTATTATGGATCGCCTTGTTCGATTCGAAACTTTTATTCGAAATGGTTTTATTAATAATGAACATGTGGTGTCGATATTTTTTGACCTTGATAAGGCCTACAATACCACATTGTTGATGATTTCCTCATATGCCTACCGCGCTGAAAAATTGAATAACATTTGTCTCAGTAGAATCGAGAAAATGGGCAACTGAAAACGGTTTTAGACTTTCTAAGTTTGAAACCATCGATTTTTTTAATAAACGGAAAGTTGATCTTGACTCGGGACTTCATTTTTTTATGCAAACAGGTTAAAATTGTTAAACAAAATCTTTATATATAATATGTGATGAGCTATCTTTTATAGCTCATATAAAAATGCTTAAAGCTAAATGTACAAAGGCTCTAGATGCCAACAAGGTAGTGTTTAGCGCTGATTGGGGTGCTGACTGATATGTTTTACTCAGTCTGTTTCGTTCTGTATGGGTCCATCATTTACGGTTCCGCAAGTAAGTCATGTATTCAGATGTTAGATCGTCATGTCTTAACAAGATCCCACCGTTCGTTCTTCGTACACAAAATCATATTATGGAAGTTGACATAAAGGCAGAAACTATAACACTGGTGCCTTTTTTCTCGGAGTCTCCTCCATGGCTTCTTCCACAACCTAAACTGATATTTGATGTACGTAAACATAATGAATCCAGTTCAAATCCTCTTATAGTTAAGAAAGCTATTGCTTAATTTAGGGCTAACTATGCAGATTATTCCTTTATTTATACTGATTGGTCAAAGGATGGGAAGAGGGGTGCGTCTGCGTCTGTCTTGGAACAGCGAATCTCTTCGTCTTCCCCCGTGGTATACCCGGCGTAACAAGAATCACCCCTCTAGGCAAGCTTGTCGTAAAAGGCGACTAACCTAGAACTGTTTCCGTGTGGGCACGGTGAATATAATAGGCTCACATCTTCTCGGTTGTGTGAGAGGCAACTGGGGAGCGACCTGATTGCCGTGGGTTGCAACCCGTAATCTACCTCGGACGGGATCCTGGTGGCTGAGGGCGTGTTGGGGGGCAACACGTCACTTTGCCTCTTACTTGGAGAGGCAGGAGGCCGGATGGGCCCGCTCTGATCAATCGGCTTGGTCATGTCTTGCCTCCCAAAATGTATCCGTAAACACCACTCCTTAGAGAATATGTTATTTCTGAAATATCGTTTGCGGGGCCGCGTTTTAGGGCGGTGGCTCATGGGACAATCGAGAAGTATGTGTCTGATGTGTGACCGTATTAATGAAATGGGGTTTGCTCATTAAGGCCATCTATTTGAGTATAACTCGCGTGGAGTCCTTGGTGCGTTTCCTCGTGAGTATCCCGTCGTGGGTGGGGAACACGTGGGGTGAATTTTTTATATATTTATTTTGTCTATCTCAAACCGTCCATCAAATGTATCTAATAAATCCATCAGCTCTTCCTCTCAGCCGACTTCGTCAAATGCTGACAAAAAGAGGAAGTTAGAGGTTTTGTCAGACTCCCTTGATAATGCATAGGACACATGGCCGGCTTTCATCGCTCTCTCAAAAAAGAGTGAACAAAAGCCGGCATCAAAAATCTACCCAATTCCTTTAAGACGAGCTTTACAGGGCGCGGCGGGCACGCTAAAAAACGTGAAAAAGCTAAGATTCGGAGACATTCTCATAGAGTGTTTCGGGAATCAACAAATCTGTTAAATTACACAAAATATGTGATACTCCGGTGTTAACATCCCCTCACAATTCACTAAACAGCTGTCAGGGGATGGATTATACGTTATAGGGATAGAGATACTATAGATCTAAACAGAGGAAGAAATTTGCGCAGAGTTACATTCACAAGGTGTTACCAGAGTGAAACGTTTCACAACAAAAAAAAGCTGGTAACATCCTAAAACTAAATACATATCTTTGACCTTCAATAGTAAATCCCTTCCGTCGTACATCTACATTGGCCGGTATAGGGTTAGTGTAGACATATATATTCCTCACCCAATGCAGTGTTTAAAGTGTCAAAAATTTGGTCACGGTAAGGCCAGTGTAAAAATAAACGGATTTGCTTCCGATGCAGTAGTAAAGATCATGATGGTTTCAACTGCAATTACGGTGGAGATCACATGGCCTCCTCTAGACTGTCCATTGTGCCTTAAGGAAAAACAAATAAAAACAACTTAGACTACGCCAATACAACAAAAAAATAACGTCGGTAAGTAGCACCGTACAAACTAACAAACCTGAACCCAATGTCCCTAACAATAATACTGCCAAAACTAAGTTCAAAAATAAAACTCAAAATAATAATAATAATACTAAACCAAGTGGTCCCACAGAGTGCCACTAGGGACCCTGTCCAAACCTTTCAATAGGTTTGAATCGTTGGAGGGCGTTGGTCCTTCAACATCAGATGCGGATGTGATGGATACATCACCCGCATCAGGGAGATCTAACAGCCGATCTCCACAGAAGGGTCGTCCCCGGCCAAGCACAAAGATAAATCTCCTATACTTCTCCTTCCATAATGTCTGTATACGACAAATTAATACATTGGAATTGTCGAGGTTAAAATAACACAGCTAGTTTAGTCTTTAAATTAGATTGCCCTGTGTCTTCAGGAAACTCAAATAAAGACGTCTGACAAAGATAACATAACTCTTAAAAATTATTCACCTTATAGCACATATTGTATTGAAGAAGAGCGAGCTGCAGGTTCGCTCCTTGATCTTCATCAATAAAAATATTATTCACAGCCCTGTTGCTCTGGATCCAGAGCTTCAGGCTGTCGCCGTGTTTCATTGTCTGAAACAATCACATTATGTTGTTACGGTATTGAAAACAGCAACAGAAAACAGACTCAGTGACTCAATATTACAATGTAAACAATGCTTTATATATAAAATGAGACGTACAGTTTTACAGACAGTTCAACAACAACAACATAAAAAAAAACATACACATCAGTATTACCGGTCTTTAAAAGTTTCCAGTTCACCTTTTCATCCCAATGAACGTGTTCCAGGAGATCCAACGTAAAGACCATGGGATAAACACACAAGTCACAAATTGTCCTAGACAGGTACTTCGCCAGGTTAGCGAACACGAACACAGTACACAGGTTACACAGAACTGGAACAGTCAAGCCTTTGAATGACGTCACACCCGCAGAGCACAACACAGGGTAAATACAGGCATGGAGGTATAATCCACTTTAGAACAGTCACAGCTCCCGCAGAAGCTCACAAACGAGCCGTTCAGAGACGTAGAGTAATGTCACCTTGTGGCTGAACGAACGTCCTTTGCAAAACTGAAAACTTCCGTTTAGAGTCCTTGACGACCTTGTCGGTCAGGTGAGGTCAGCGTGTTAAACAAATTACACAGTCAACACTGTATAATCATAATAAAGATCCGAACACCAATAAACGTGACTTCCGCAGAAATTCACATAAACCAGACATCAGTACTACTGTGGTACACAAACGGTGCCGGCATAAAAATCTGTCCTCCCAAACGAAACTGGCATCACCAGCTCATATAAATATAATGGACTCGATACGAGAGTGTCGCACACTCTCCTGGCTGTCAGTGGATGCAGCAAAAATACCTCCCCTCTGCACAGAAAACACGGCTTATATACGTGCCAGGTGGATTCAACTATTTTTAAACATTGAGTTTAACAGCCAATGAACAGCCAGTTAAATAAACCGAGCATTGAACAAGGTGCTTTCCATCAGGTCCGCGCTGTACATATATAACAGGGCCTGTTATACTTTCACAAAGGTCCGCAGACTAACAGTACATGAAAACGTTAAGTAGTCATACATAACAATGTTCAGTGTATATTCCTCCCATATTTCTTTGTCAGCTTTCCAGTTACATAATTAAAAAAAAAACAATTGCCAAAACCTTTTATAATAATGGGAAATTTTGATTCCCGTAACCTGTATTAAGGGTAAGAGAGTGGAAAATTTCTTATCGAAGGAGGAGGTGTGTTATTTCAATGATGGTCTTAATATCTATTTACATCCGGGTAATGGCATTTATTCTGCTATTGATCTCACTATCAGAGATCAATCACTTCTTCTTGATTTTTCTTAAAAGGTGCATGATGATCTCTGGTAGTGACAATTTCCCTATTATCCTCGAGCATATCACTTCTAATTCTTTAGCCCCCGTGGGGTTTCCGGGGTGATAAGAATATGATCTAGGCAGGCTTGTCGTAAAAGGCGACTAACCTAACCTAGAGCTATCCTGTGAGAGCCCGGTGAATATAAAAGGCTCACATCTTCGCAGTTGTGTGAGAGGCAACCGGAAAGCGACAAGTTTGCCGTGGGTTGCGACCCGTATTCTCAGAGGACGGGATCCTGGTGCCTGAGGGTGTGTAGGATGGGCCCGGTCCGATCAATCGGCTGGTCACGTCAAGGCCTACACATAATCCCGTTTTTCATTCCTTTCACTGACTGTGATGTGAAGTTGGTATTTTCACAAATGCTCTTGTTCGGGATCAGTGCAGAAGGCGGTGGCTCATGGGTCAATCGGGTAGATTGGATTTGACCTTATGGTATAACTCAATCTGTTCGAGTATACTTTGCGTGGATTCCCTGTTTCTAGTCTCTGCTGGCCATCTGCAGAGGTAGATTCTCCACTGTTGGCACCTCGTGGCGGGTTGGGGGCACGTGAGGTAAAATTAATAAAAATATAACATGGATTCCCCTTAAATTATAACAGTGACTGCTGAGAAAAGAAAAAATGAAGTTCCCCTAGATATTGAAGGAGGTAATAATTGTTTTCCTGCCTTCTTAGTGATATCTAATAGAGGTAATGGCAAAATGAAAATAAATCCATTTGTATTTTTAAAAAACAATAGAAAGTTATGCAGGAACTTTAAAATAAGTCCAAAAAATGAAATCTGGAAACATTCTCTTGGAATGTTCCAGAAAACAACAATATCTAAATTTACTAAAAATTCCAAATATAGGAGAGCAGCCTGTTTCTGTTTCTCCTCATAAAACATTAAACTGCTGTGATGGTATAATTCGTGACATGGACCAGGACCTTACCGAAATGAACGAAGAACAAATAACTGAAGAACTAAAACACCAAGGTGTTGTTATGTGCACGACTGCCGTCAGTTTCTAAATTTAGCTTGCCATTGTTTACATATGCTAAGTTCAGGGAGTGCTGTCTGCCTCTACCTTAGAATGTTCCAGAATGCGCTCAGTTCGATGCCTGTTTGTTTACATCAAGTGTTCAGGAATTTTCTTATTCTAGACAATTCCACCAGGCTATATAAGACCTACGAAAGCAGGGAGAGAACAGAGAACGGAGAGAAGGGAGAGAACAGAGAACGGAGAAAGGAGAATTATTGAGAGCTTGGATGCTTTTGCTGTGTATTACTTTAGTAGGCCATTTGTGCTGAATTTTGGTGTCTCTATAGCCTCTGGCTTTGTTATATCCTATCTCCACCGAGCACTTGTTCAGTTTGAACTTGTATGTTTAATTTGTGCTCTTGTATACACAGTGCTTATTAGTACACGGACCCTGTCTGTGGAATTTTGTGTATATTTCGTCATACACTCAGTTATACTGTGGATTTTCCCTCTTGTGAATTTGCCTCTGAGCATTTATGCCTGTGTGGTATATATTGTGGAATATATGCGTCCGTTTGGACTTGACACCGTAAGTACTTTAGTATTTGTATAGATACTGCTATCCTTTCTTGTTAAACTTAAGTACTTTAGTATTTGTATAAGTCTTATTATCTGTTCTTGTTAAAGCTAATAAATTGTTGTAAAATAAAATCTGCTGGTTTTGGTTACTTTTTTGTGCGGCTAAACTGTCGTGTATTTCGACCAAGCCATCTCTTTATAATTCAGACAGTTTGGGTCGTAACAGTGTAAAAAGGGTAAACGCTTCATAATTAAAAGAGACGAGAATCTGACAAAAACGAACACTTATATGTTAACATTCAATAAAACATCCCTTCCGTCATCTATATTTATTGGGCCGTATAATGTAAGGGTGGAGTTATTTATACCTAACCCCACCCAGTGTTTCTCCTGCCAGAGGTTTGGCCGAAACAGGAGCCAATGCCGCAATACACTGGTCTGCTTCAGATGTGCGGAAGCAGGTTACGAGGGCTTTGACTGCACAAAAGCAGTCAAATGTGTGAATTGTAATGGAGCCCACATGGCCTCTTCAAAGGGCTGCCCTCTCTTCAAAAAAGAAAAAGAAATCATAACCCTGAAGTGTAAAAACAATATATCATACCAGGAAGCGAAGCGTCTGGTCTCTGCCACGCATGGCCTTATTACATCTGCATATGCAAATGTTGTTAGGAAAACCACTGTTGCTGTGGGGGGTCCAAACAACTTTTACTTGGCCCATTGACAAAGAACAGCCACAGAAACTGGTCATGAAACCTTTCGGTGACACGACCAGTTTATCACCACGAACCGATTTAAACTTTTCTGAAAAACAGAATTCTCCTGCAGTATCCGAAAACACATCATGTCCTAATAAATTAAAATTCCATAAACCAGTAGAACCTTCACGGAAAGCAACGGGTGACAAAAATAAATCAGACAAAAATCATACATAGGATAAACCTAGTGACCCCAATCCAGACTTATAATAAGTTTGGATCGTTGGAGGACGTTGATCCTTCAATTTCATGTGCAGACCTGATGGATATATCATCTGCACCTGGGAGATCTCCTAGTAGATCTCCCAAAAAGGGTCGTCCTCGGTCCAGACATCAATCTCCAATACGTCTTCCTCCATAATGCCTTCCTTAGACAAAATTATACATTGGAATTGTCGAGGCCTTAAGGTAAATTTTATTGAAATAACACAGCATGTTCAATCTTTAAATCCAGTAGCCTTGTGTCTTCAGAAAACTCACCTGAAGAAATCTTACAAAGATAAATCATTTCTTAAAAATTACACACTTTACAGCACTTATTCTAATGAGGAAGAGCGAGCTTGTGGGGGGCTCCTCTATCTTCGTAAATAATAATATAATTCACAACCCTGTTCATCTCGTTACTGAGCTTCAGGCTGTGGCCGTCCGTGTTTCTTTGTCGGAAACAGTTACAATATGTTTGCTATATATTCCTCCTCATTCTGCTTTGTCAGTCTCTTAATTACATAACTTGAAAAAACAGCTGCAATCCCCTTTTATAATTATGGGGGATTTTAATGCCCATAATCCCTTATGGGGTAGTAATAATATAAATAATAAAGGCAAAATATTGGAAGATTTTTGATCGAATGAATGATTATGGCTTAATGCCCCATCGGCAATATTTCAGCCATATCGTGGCGAGAACAAGGTGAAAACGCGAGACGGTTAAGGTTTTCGATATGATAATATGAACATCAAAAGTAAAAAAAAGTACAGACATGTTTAAAATCATATAAAAGAAAAAAAAGAGTTAAAACTCGAAAACCACGGTTATAGTACATGTATAAATCTATATGTGTATAACTGTTTATCTATAGATATTTATGACAATTAAAATTTATATTTTATGATATAGGCCAATGACCTTCAAATATTTTATGACAATATCGCCAGCGATGCTGTCAAATAAATCATATATAGAGTTGACCGAGTAGAACCTTTGCCGAACATGGGTAAAGTCCACACAGTCAACCAAGATATGTTTGATGGCATATTGAGCATCACGTCCAACACACTGGGGAGCACTTCTCCGATCTAGGATGCAATTGTGTGTTAGACTTGGTTTCTTGACATTTGACAAGTACAGGCATTGTAGCCAATGGCAGGATGAATGGCATGCAGTTTATTGTGGATCTGCAAGTCCCATTCACCCTGCGAAATGCGACGAATATATTTAAGAATATTAGACTTCACGTCAGTAAAAGGGATTTTAACCCGAGATACAGGTTTATATAGGGGAACTTTCGCTTCACTGTTCACGACTGTGTTTCCATGGATACCAGTGTGACTTCGTATCCAACAGAATATAATATCTCTACCTCTTTTCATTAGTTTTCGGTGTTTGGCTATTATCTCAACTATCAATGGATTTTTAAATTTATTATTCTGAATCGCCAAAAGACAGGACAGCGAGTCGCTGCATATGACTGCCCTTTGGGCATGCCCAGAGAAAACATATGATTAGACCAGGAGTAAAGCCCTGGCCTCTGCAGAAAAGATAGAACATGAAGGTGGCAGACGTAGAGTAGTGATCTGCTGCTCTAAGACAGCCGCAGTCGCAACCCTGTCCCCATCCTTTGACATGTCAGTATATATAAATTTATAATCCATATAATCAGCCTTGATGTCAGCAAAACTTTGCTGAATTATGAGAGGATTTGTATTTGATTTATTATATTTACGTAGATCAAATATTAGTTGAGTTTGTGGAAGAAGCCATTGAGGAGACTCCGGAAAAGACACCAGAGGCATATCCTCTAGGTTGATGTTAACTCTCACAATATGGTCCCGTATGCGAAGACCAAACGAAGGGATCTTGTTAGGACAATTAGTATATTTGTCTACATATAATGGATTGAAATCAAAGCCGTAAGCAGGGTTTGTTGGATGAGCTTTAAGTTTTGTAGCATATTGATGGCTCAGTTTTATACGTCGGTTGTATAAAAAAGGCTTATTAGCGACCACGTATAAACTTTCTACTAGTGAGGTTCTAGAAGCACCAAGGCTTAGCCTCAAAACCTGGTGATGAACTGGATCCAACATTTTAATATACGACTTCCTAGCGGAACCTTATATGATGGATCCATAGTCCAATTTAGACCTCACTAGAGAACGATAAAAGTTAAGTAAAACTGATCAGCCAGCACCCCAATCGGTGCTAGACACGACCTTAATTATATCGAGAGCCTCTAAAAATTTTGTTTCTCCGTCTCATTTTTTGCTTTTAATCTGTTCACCACAAAAATTAAGCTCAAGGTCAAGATGAAGTCTCCGTTTATTACAAACATGTATACCTACGGTTTTAGACGTTGAAAATCTAAAACCGTTTTCAGTTGCCCATTTCTGCATTTTATTGAGACAAAGCTGCAACTGACGTTCGGTATTATTGATATTCTTAGCTCGGTAGTATATAAGGAAATCATCGACGTATAAAGAACCCTCTGTGCCCGATGTTAATGTTTTTGCTAGGCTATTTATTTTGACACTGAACAGTGTTGGTGATAAAATGCTGCCCTGGGGTACACCCATTTCCTGGTCATAAGAGTCAGAAAGAGTGCACCCCACCCGGGCCTTAAACTGACGATCAGATAATAATTGAGATATAAATATAGATAATCGACCTTTAAGTCCCATATCCGCGTGGTCTTTTAAAATACCATATTTCCATGTGGTGTCGTAGGCTTTCCCAAGGTCAAAAAATATAGACACCACATGTTCGTTATTGATGAATCCATTGCGAATAAACATTTCAAATCGAACAAGGCGATTCATAGTGGATCTACCTTGACGAAAACCGCATTGAATATTAGAAAGTATCTTGATGGTTTCAAGAACCCAAACAAGTCTATCATTAATTATCCCTTCCATAGTCTTACAGACACAGCTGGTAAGAGCTATGGGACGGTAATTATTTGGATCAGTATGATCCTTACCCGGTTTAGGGACCGGGATGATACGCGCCTCCCTCCATGACGGTGGAAAAATTACCAGTTATCCAAATATCATTAAGTATGTCCAAGAGAGTCTCCAGTGGCTCAGGTGGTAAATGTTTCAGAAACTTATAATATACGTTATCAGGACAACAGGCTGTATCGTGGGCCTTTTTTAATGCAGTTTTAAGTTCCTCGATATTAAACGGACGATTATAATGTTCTAAATTTTTAAAAGAAAAGGGCAATTTAATTTTCTCCTTCCGGTTTTTAATATGTTGGAATTTTTTTAGTTTAATTGTCAGAAGAAGATTTATATGAAATTGTCTCAGCTAATTTATTGACTATATGAGATGGAGAGGTTAATATATTATCTCCATCTTTTCAATGCTGGACTTTTGCTTTATTATTTTTGCTCTTGAGTTTCTGAACCATGTTTCAGACCTTACGCGTAGGTGTTTTTGACATAAAGCCTGAAACAAAGTTCCGCCAACAAGATCGTCTCTTGGACTTGATTAATCGACGAGCTTTAGCTCTAAAATTACGAACCTGGTTTAATTTATTATTAGTAGGACAATGATTAAATTTTCGTTCTGCCTTTTTCCGGTGCTTTATGGCTTTACGACAGTCATTGTCGTACCAGGGTTTACTTTTGGATTTTGTATTTGTCGAGGTCTTAAGGATAGTTCTTTCAGCGGCTTCTAAAACAAGCGCATTAAATTTTAACATAGGATCATCTGCTGCATTGAGAGTCTCTGAGGTGATATCATCCTCACAGAACATCTCAAATGCGATCCAATTTTCACCTAGCTACACGTTCTAAAGAATTAGAAGTGATATGCCCTAAGATTATAGGAAAATGGTGACTACCACAAAGATCGTCATGCACCTTCCAAGAAAAATCCGGGAGAAGTGATGGATCTGTGGTACTGCGGTCGATAGCAGAATGAGCGCCATTATCCGAATGAAAATAGGTATTGGAACCATCATTGAAATAACACAGTTCTTCGTTAGATAAGAAGTTTTCTACTGTCTTGCCCTTATCATTTATGTTGTTACTGCCCCATAGGGCGTTATGGGAATTAAAATCTCCCATAAGTATAAAAGGTTTTGGCAACTGTTGTTTTAAATTATGTAACTGCAAAGCTGACAAAGAAATGTTCGGGGGAATATACACTGAACATGTGATTGTTTCACATAATGAAACACGAACGGCCACAGCCTGAAGCTCTGTATCCAGAGCAACAGGGCTGTGAATAATATTGTTATTGACGAAGATAGAAGATCCGGTTGCAGCTCGCTCTTCTTCGTTTGAGTAAGTACTGTATAATGAATAATTTTTAAGAGTTATTTTGTCTTTGTCAGATGTCTTCAGGTGTGTTTCCTGAAGACACAGGGCAATAGAATTTAATGATTGGACAAGCTATGATATTTTAATAAAATTTACTTTCAGGCCTCGACAATTCCATTGCATAATTTTGTCATATGTCGCCATTATGGAAGGAGGCGTATAGGAGATTTTGCTTTATGTTTGGACCGAGGACGACCCTTCTGTGGAGATCTCCCTGGTTCGGGTGATATATCCATCACACCCGCATCTGATTTTGAAGGAACAACGTCTTGCAACCATCCAAACTTTTAAAAGTTCGGATAATATCTTTAGTGGCCTTAGAGGGACGCTCTGAGGGCCACTAGATTTATTAGTTATTTTATTATTATTTTGAGATCGACTTTTGGACATATTTTTGTCACTTATAGGGCAATTGGGTTCAGCTGGTTTACCAGTGACGATCAGATAATAATTGAGATATAACTATATAATTTCTATACTATTTACTGTTTTTATTTGTTCTTTTGAAGGAGTTTGAGTTCAGCAAGAATTAAATGAAGGTTGAGTCGGAAGTTGCACAGAAACATAACTAGGCTTGTCGTTTCCAATGGACCAAGTCCAGGAGGTTTGAGTAGACACAGTTGCTACTCGCTTGACCACATTGGCAAACCAAGTCGGTACAGAAGTATTAGAAAGTGAGGCTAATTTCCGGACGTCGAGATAGGAGATATTGTTTTTAATTTTAAAGTTGATAATTTGTTTTTCCTTAAGGAAAAGCGGACAGTCCCTTGAGGAGGCCATGTGATCTCCACTGCAGTTGCAACACTTAACTGTGTTGCTGCAGTCGAAACCATCATGCCCTTCACTGCCGCATCTGAAGCAAATGAGTTTGTTCTTACATTGTCCCTTTCCATGACCAAATCTTTGGCAATCAAAACAACGTGTATGATTGGGGATATATAAATCGACATTAACCCTCTACGGGCCATTGTGGGTATGAGACGGAAGGGAGGTAGTGTTAAAGGTAAGCATGTATGTATTAAGTTTGAAGAGGTTACCAGATTTCTTCGTAATGAAGCGTTTCACTCTGGTAACGCCCTGTGAATTTAGTTCTTGGCAAATTTCTTCCTCAGTCAGGTGAGTTATATCACCATCCCTGTCACGAATGATTCCCTGACAGCTGTTCAGGGAATGGTGAGGGGACGTGAAAACAGATATGTCAGAAACTTTAATTTAAGGGAATTTTTTGACTTGTTGCAATGCAATGAGAATGTCTCCGGATCTAAGTCTTTTAACGTTTTTTAGAGTTCCAGCTGCGCCCTAAAGAGCCGTTTGCAGAAGAAACGGATAAATTTTTGAAGCCGGCTTTTGTTTACTCTTAGTTGAGAGAACAACGAAAGCCGGCCAACTGCTCTGTTCATTATCCAGTTAGTCAGACAACTTCCTGTTTTTGTCAGCACTTGAAGACGAAGCCTGCTGAGAGGAAGATCTATTGGATATATTAAAACATTTGAAGAAAATTGTACGGCAGATATGGTATGTATATATAAATTTCACCCCATATGTTCCCCACCCACCACGGAGTGCCAGCAAGGGCGATGCCTGAACCTGGGAATACCCAGCAGGAAAGACACCAAGGATTCCATATGAGGTATACTCGAACAGATTCATTTATACCCAAGGTTAAATTCAATCTACTCGATGAGCCACTGCCTCAAAGCGTAGTCTCGCAAACGATATTTCAGAAATAACATTTGTTCACTAAACGATGTGCTGTTATAGAGGCAATTGGGACCACGCAGAAGCAAGACATGACCAAGCCGATTGATCGGACCGGGCCCATCCGACCTCCCGTCTCTCCCCAAGTAAGGGCCAAAGTGACGTGTTGGGCGTAAGGATCTCGCAAGACAAACGCGCCCTCAGCTACCAGGATCCCGTCCTTGTAGATTACGGGTCTCAACCCACGGCAAACAGGTCGCTTCCCGATTGCCTCTCACACAACCGGGAAGATGTGAGCCTATTATATTCACCGGGCTCACACAGGGGAGCTCTAGGTTAGTCGACTTTTATGACAAGCCTGCCTAGAGGGCTGAGGTCCTATTCTTATCACCCCGGAAACCCCACGGGGGCAGCTGTCAGATAATAATTCGTTACAGGGATGGTGACATAATTGACATAACAGAGGAAGAAATCTGTAGAGAACTAAATTCACAGGGTGTTACCACAGTTAAACGCTTCACTACTTTAAGGATGTTACCAGATTTCGTAAATACTTACCTGTTGACCTTTAACACTACCTCCCTTCCGTCGTTTATCTACATTAGGCCGTGTAAGGTTAATGTGAATTTATATATCACTAATCCCACACGCTGTTTCAATCGTTAAAAAGTTGGTCACGGAAAGGAAACCTGGTTCTATTCCTGTTCAACTTTTGGCTCAACTTTAATTCTTCCTCCACCCAGACTACTTCAACACAACAAATAAAACCAATAAAAAGTACAAAACCTGATAAACCCGAACTCCATCGCCTTAAAAAATGAGAAAAATCAGTCCGGCAACAAACTCAATAATAATAATAATACAACTAATAAATCTAGTGGCCCCACAGAGCGTCCCTCTAAGGCCACTAGGGATCCTATTTAAACCTTTAATACGTTTGGGTCGTTGGAGGACGTTGATCCTTCAACATTACATGCGGATGTGATCGATACATCATACGCACCAGAGAGGCGTTCCAGCCGATCTCCAAGTAAGTGTCGTCCTCGGTGCAAACTTCAAGAAAAATCTCCTATACGTCTCCTTCCATAATGTTTGTATACGACAAAATTATACAGTGGAATTGTCGAGGTCTTCAGGTAAATTTCATTGAAATAACACAGCTAGTTCAGCCATATTTCCTGGAGACATCAGACAAAGATAAAACAACTCATAAAAGTTATCCATTACATAGTACTTATTCAAAAAAGAGAAGAGCGAGCTGCAGGCGGTTTTTCTGTCCTAATCATTAACAATATTATTCAAAGCCCTCTTGTTCTTTATACTGAACTTTAGGCTGTGGCCATCTGTGTTTCATTGTCAGAAACAAGCACATTATGTTCAGTGTATATTCCTCCGGACATTTCTTTGTCCGCTTCGCAGTTACGTAATTTAATACAACAGTTAACTTCCATAACCCTCTATGGGGCAGTAAAAACATGAATAATAAGGGCAAGATAGTGGAAGACTTCTTATCTAAGGAGGAACTGTGTTGTTTCAATGATGGCTCTAATACAAATTTACATCTGGGCAATGGCACTCATTCTGCTTTCGATCTCACTATCACAAATCAATCACTTCTTGATTTTTCTTAGAAGGTGCATGACGATCTTTATGGTAGTGACCATTTCCTACTTCTTTGAACGTGTCACTGAGTGAAAGTTGGATAAAGCAGACAGGATCGCACATGAGATGTTCTGTGAGACTTACATCACTCCAGAGAATCTGAATGCAGCAGATGATCCTATATAAAAATTTCATGAGCTTGTATTATGAGCTGCCGATAGACCTATCCGTAAGGCCTCGGCAAATCCAAATCCAAAAGTAAACCCTGGTACGACAATAACCGTCGTACTGTCGTTAAGCTATAAGGGGTAAAAAGGCTGAACGCAAATTCTGTCATTGTCCTACTAATAATAATTTAAACCAATATCGTACTTTTAGAGGTAAAGCTCGTCGAATATTTAAGTCCAAGAGACGATCTTGTTGGCAGAACTTTGTTTCGGGCTTTACGTCAAAAACACCTATGCGTATGGTCTGGAACATTATTCAGAAACTTAACGGCAAAAATAATTAAGCGAAAGTTCAGCATTTGAAAGATGGATATTATATATTAACCTTCCAACCAGATATAGCAAATAAACCAGCTGAAACAAATTCCAAGAAATTGTCTTTTGAGAATTATACTTCTGAATTCAAACATATTAAAAACCAGGTGGAGAAAATAAAATTGCCCTTTTCTTCTAAAATTTAAAACATTCAATAAGATTATATTCGTCCTTTTAAAATCGCGGAACTAAAAACTCTGTGTGGTCCTGATAACGTATATTAGAACTTTCTGAATCATTTACCGCCTGAGCCACTGGAGACTCTCTTGGACTTACTTGATGATATTAGGATAACTTGTAATTTTCCACCCTCATGGAGAGAGGCGTGTATTATTTCGGTTCCCAAACCTGGTAAGGATCACAATGATCCATCTTATTACCGTCCCATAGCTCTTACCAGCTGTGTCTGTAAGACTATAGAAGGGATGATTAATGATAGACTTGTTTGGTTTTCAGAAACAATTTAATATCTAATATGGTGTGGTTTCGTCAAGGTAGATCTACTTTGGATCACCTTCTTCGCTTCAAAACCTGTATGCGTAATGGTGTTATCAATAATGAACATGTGGTGTCCATATTTTTCGAACTTGAAAAGGCCTACGCTACCAAATGGAAATATGGTATTTTAAAACACCTTGATGATATGAGCCTTAAAGGCCAATATTCACATCAGAATTTTAACTGATCGTCAGTTTTAAGGTACGGATGTTGTTCACTCTTTCCAACTCTCACGACCAGGAAATGGATGTTCCTCAGGGTTGTATATTATCGCCAACATTGTTTAGCATAACAATAAATAGCTTCAAAAAAACATTAACATGTGACACAAGGGGCTCTTCATACGTGGATGATTTACTTATATTCTGCCGAGCTGAAAATGTGAATAACATGGAACGTCAGTTGCAGCTTTTTCTCTGTGAGATCGAGAAATATGCAACTGAAAGTGGTTTTAAAATTTTCAATGTTTAAAAGCGTCGGTATGGATTTTTGTAATAAACGGAAATTTCATCTTGACCCCAAGCTTAATTTTGTGGTGAAGAGGTTAAAATTGTTGGAGAGCAAAAATTTTTAGGTATTATATTTGATAGTAAGCTATCTTTTATACCTCATAAAAATGCTTGAAGCTAAACGTACAAAGGCTTTCGATATGATTTAGATCGTCTCTAGCACCGGTTAGGGTGCTGACCGATCAGTTTTACTTTACTTATATCGTTCTATGGGGAGGTCTATATTGGACTATGGGTCCATAATTTACGGTTCCGCTAGGAAGTCGTATCTTAAAATGTTGGATCCAGTTCATCACCAGGTTTTGAGGCTAAGCCTTGGTGCTTCTAGAACCTCACCAGTAGAAAGTTTATACGTGGAGGCTAATGAGTCTCCACGTATAAATTCATGGACTACGAATTTGAACTTTGATGTGGAATTCATGCCTGGAGTATCCACTGTCGGCCCGGCATCATTGAAAACTGATGACCGCTTCTCTCTTGTGTGTTACCGGCTTTATTTCTTATTTCTATAATTTTTTACATCCCTGTTTCCTTGGGAGCTAGTGTTAAACGTTGTTTTGGAAATGGATCTTACGATTATCGACTTGGAACGCCCTTTACGGACTACGGATGGATATGAATGTCGGACATGACGTTTATATTCTTTATATAAGCGACATGTAAAACTGAGCCTTCAGTATGCTACAAAGCTTAAAGCTCACCCAACTTACCCTGCCTACGACTGTGTTTTTAATCCAGCATATGTAGGTAAAGTTAATAAATGTTGCAATGTTCGATCGGTTTTCGTATACGGAACCATATTGTTGAAGCTAACATCAAGCTGGAGGATATAGCTACAGTGTCTTTTCTGGAGTCACCTCCCTGGCTTCTTCCACAACCTAGACTGATATTTCATCTAGGTAAATATGATAAATCCAATACAAACCCCTTATAATTCAGTAAAGATTTGCTGGAGTTAAGGCTATTTATCCGGATTTCAAATTTATATACACTGACGGGTCAAAGGATGGGGACAAGGTTGCGGCTGCGGGTGTCTAAGAACAACGGGTCTCTTCTCTTCGTCTTCCACCTTTATCTTTTATCTTTTCCGCAGAGGCCAGTGCTATAGTTCACGCCCAGAGGGTAGTGATATGCAGCGCCTGGCTGTCTTATCTTTTGGCAGTTCAGAATTATAAATTCCAAAATGCATTAATTCTTGATATAATAGCCAAAACTAATTAAAAGATAAAAAAAATTAAACATATTATATTCTGTTGGACTTGGTATCCATGGAAACACAGTGAGGGACAAGGAAGCGAAAGCTGCCCAATATAAATCTGTATCTCGGGTTAAAATCCCGTACACTGACAAAGACAAATATTCTAAAATATATTCATCGACTTTGGCAGGGTGAATGGGACTTCCAGGTCCATAATAAGCTGCATTCCATTTATCCTGTCATTGTCGTCAATTCCTATACTTGTGGAATGTCTCGTAGAGATCAAGTGGTTTTAACGAGGTGTCGTATTGGGCATTCTCGTCTAGCACACAATTTCATACTAGATGTGAGAAGTGCTCCCGAGTGTGTTGGATGGGATATCCAATATGGCATCAAACATATTCTGGTTGATTGTGTTGATTTTAGCCATGTTCGGCAACTCAACTCGATATATGATTTATTTGACAGCATCACTGGCGATGGAACTAGATTTGTCGTTTCCAGTGGGCTAAGTCAATGCAGTTTGGGTAGCAACAGATTTTATTCGCTTGAGCACTTTGGCAAATGAAATCTGCACTGAATTATTAGAGGTTCAGTCTAATTTGCGGGCCTTCTGAATAGATGTATTGCTTTCTTTAACGAAACTTGGACAGTCCCTAGAGAAGGCCATGTGATCCCCACCGCAATTGCAGAACTGAACTCTGCTGCTACAGTCGAAATCATCATGACCTTTACTGCCGCATCGGAAATAAACCAGTTTATTTTTACACTGGCCCTTGCCGTAACCCAATATTTGGTAAGTGAAGAAACGTGTCAGGTTGGGTATGTATAAATCCACATTAACCCTATACGGGACAATGTAGATATACCATGGAAAGACGGTAGTGCTGAAGGTCAAAAGGTGTGTATTTAGTTTAAGGATGTTTTTCAGATTTCTTCCTAGTGCAGCGTTTCACTCTGGTAACACCCTGTTTTTTTCAATTCTGAGCATACTTCCTCTTCAGATAACTCAATAATATCACCATCCCCTTCACGAATTATTCCTTGACAAGCTGTCCAGGGAATTGTGCGGGGATGCGAAAACAGGTCTATTGGAAATTTTATTTAATTTCAATAAATTGTTTGAATGTTGTTTCCAAAAACATTCAATGAGAAGGAACGGGATGAATTTTGGAGGCCTTCTATTGTTCAATCTTAGCTGACAGAACAATGATAGCCTGCCAACTGTTCTGTCCATTATCAAGTGAGTAGGATAAAACTCTTTTTATCAGCTGAATTTGGGGATACCCAGCAGGAAAGACACCAAGCATAAAGCTAGATGAGATAGCTCCAGTGCCTTCTCTGGAGTCTTCTCCCTGGCTTCTTCCACAAGCTAAATTATTATTTTATCTGCGTAAACATAACAAATTAGATACAAATCCTCTTATAATTCAGCAAAGATTTAATGAAATTAAGGCTAATTTCCCAAATTATAAATTTATATATGCTGATGGGTCAAAAATGGGGATAGAGTTGCCTCTGTGACAGTGTTAGAACAGCGGGTCCCTTCTCTTCGTGTTTTGTCTTCCTCTTCCAACTTTTCTGCCGAGGATGGGGTTATTCTCCTGCCCTTATCACTGTGATGGGTGGTGATATGTAGAGGATGATAAATTTAAGAATCCATTGATACTTAAAATTTTAGCCTTACATACAAAACTAATAATAAGAGGAGCATGTTTTATATTCTGTTAGATATCCAGTCACACCGGTATCCACGGAAACAGTCGTAGACGGGAAGGCGAAAGCTGCCGTACATAAACATGTATGTAAAAGTTTACATTTAATATTCTTAAACATATTCGTCGCCTTTGGCAGAGTGAATGAATTAACAGGTGTATATTAAACTGCACGCTATTTACTCTGTCATTGGTTATTATTCTTATTCTCATGGTATGTCACGAGACCAAGTAGTTTAAACGAGGTGCTTTATTGAGCTTTCTCGTTTAACACACAGTATAATTCTCGATAGGAGCACTGCTCCCGAGTGTGTTGGATGCTATGCTTAATGCGGCGTGAAACCTATCTTAGTTGACTGTGTAAACTTTCCTAATGTTCGGCAAAAGTCATACCCGGCCGACTCTATGCTCGATTTATTTGACAGCATTTATGGCGATGCTGTTATTGAATATGTCAACGTCATTGACCAGTATCACAGAATATAATTCGTATTTATTATGTACACAATATTCCAGAAAAAAACATGTTATCCTTATCACATGGAAAACCATTCACCGGCTTCAGTTTTAAACTTGTTCCTACCAGAATATGGCTGCGAAAATGCCGATACAGCGGTAAGCCATAATCATTCATTGGTTGATTTAAATATTTAAAGGCCATTAACCGATATAATAAAGTATAGTTTTTGGTGATCTATACAGATAAATCCCGTATACATACAATTTTTAGATGATAGTTAAGACTCGAAATACATAACGTATTTATAATATAAGGGTTGGTTCTTCTTAACTGTTTTTAATATGTTGACCTGCTTTTTTTTACATTTCATGTTTTCATTCCATTGAATACCATTAACTTACTCCTGTTTTAAACTGCATTTATTTTAACAACCTGGCAACTGTTTAAAGAATTGTGGTGTAAAACGAAAACAGGGATGTCAGTTATCTCAGTAATGGCCATCAGGTTCATGGCATGTTTTCTCCGTTTTAATTTCTTTTCCCTCTCGAGAGCAGGTTGGATTGCCTTGCACGAGGTGAAGCGCTTGATTTTGAATGCGGCTTGATCCGGGTCCTTTGCTGCGATTAATAAGAAAGCAGTGTTCCGGTATAAAGTCAAGATTATTCAGTACTTCGTTTTTTGTGTGTTTTAACCAGCGCCTGACGCCGACTGAGAAGTCCTGTCGAAAGACAAATTAGGGCCGGAGTGGAATGCCACTGGGATTCCACCTACGAGCCTATCATATTCACCGAAGCCTCACGAGAGAGAGCTCTAGGTTAGCTGCCTTTTACGAAAAGCTTGTCTAGAAAGCGGAGGTCTTATTGTTTTCATCCAGGAGGCCACAGTATGGGTGATATTTTGAAACCATATTCGTTTCAGTCATTGCTAAGAGCAACCCTGTTAAAACAACAGAAAGTATGTCACTTACCTGCATCGGCAGACACATTATGAGAACAAGGATATCCGACGCTGCCAGACTGCACATAAGGACATTGGTTGAATTTCGAACTGTCTTTGATTTCGCAACAGCAATTAGGATAAGCACATTCCCTGTGGAAGGCAAAAATGTAGTGAAACACTCGTCCTGGTATAATAATTGCATGCTTGTGTAAGAGATAACCCATGGTTCGGTTTTTTTTAATATCTGTCTTGCCATATGCCAACACTGATTTTCTTTTTTTTTCTGTCTTCCAACACACCCTTGGAAAGAGACCCCATGAAGAATAAAATTGTGAGTTAGGCGAGAATGCCCGATGAGACACCCGTTAAAACTACTTGGTCTCCACGAGACGACATACCCTGAAAATGCAAATTACGGCCAATAATAGGATGAACACTTAGCAATTTATTATGACCCTGAAGGTCTCATTCACCCAGCCAAATGGGACGAATATATATCAGAAAATTAGAACGAAAATCCTTCAAAGGGAGTTCAACTTTTGTTATGGATATATTAAGGGCAGTTTTTGACTTCCTGTCTATGACTGTGTTTTCACAGACACCATTATGGTTCGGTATTCAACAGAACAAAGCATCTTTACCTCTTTTAATTAGATTTCTAGGTAAGGCTAACGTTTCAGGAACAAGCGGATTTTAAAATTTATTATTCTGTATGGCCAAAAGGAAAGGCACTATAATCCATAGTTGGCCTTTATTTCAAGAAAACTTTTGATTTGTATTGGATTGATTATATTCCCATAGGTCAAATATCAGTTTAGGTTATGGAAGAAGTGAGGGAGGTAACTCCTGGAAAATACACCAGGGCTATTTCTTCTAGCTTGATGTTGACTTCCACAATATAGTCCCGAACACAAACACGACCACCGAACGAAGGGATGTTGTCCGGACATTTAGTATATTTGTCTACGTATGGTGTATTAAAAAACACAGTCGTAGGCAGGGTTTGTTGGATGAGCTTCAAGCTTTGTAGCATATTAAAGCGTCAGATTTATGCGTCGGTTATATGAAGACGAGGTTTTTAAGAGCACCAAGGTTGAGCCTCAAACATTTTTATATAAGACGCGGAATCGTAAATGATTGACCAATAGTCCAATTTAGACCTTACCTAAGAACGACAATGGTTCAATAAAATAGATCGGTCAGCCCTCTAATCGGTGATAGACATTACCGTGATTATATCGTGATTCTTTGTACATTTGGCTTTAAGCATTTTTATATGGAGGTATAAAAGCTAATTTATTATCCAATATTGCACCCAAAAATTTCATCCACGCTCTTCATCTGTTTACCACAAAATTAACATCAAAACTGAGCCCAGTGAATACAATACGCTCACATATTCTCGGTTGTGTGAGAGGCAGCCAGTGAGCGACCTGTTTGCCGTGGGTTGTGACCCGTAATCTCCGAGGACGGGATCCTAGTGGCTGTGGGTGTGTCGGTCTTGCGAGATCCTCACACCCAAAAACTTAAAAGACATTCTCACTGAATGTTTCGGCCCACAACAATCGAAGAATTTACTTTAATTAAATAAAATATCTGATATATCTGTTTTTACATCCCCCCCCCTCCCCGCCCCCACCATTCCCTGAACAGCTGTCAGGGAATAATTCGTGACACGGATGGTGAATGAATGAATGATTATGGCTTAACTCCACATCGTCAATATTTCAGCCATATCGTGGCGAGAACAAGGTGAAAACGCTAGACGGTTAAGGTTTTTTGATATGATAATATGAACATCAAAAGTAAAACAAAAGTACAGACATGTTTAAAATCGTATAAAAGAAAAATAGGAGTTAAAACTCGAAAACCACGGTTATAGTACATATATAAATGTATATGTATATAACTGTTTATCTATAGAGATTTATGACAATTAAAATTCATATTTTATGATATAGGCCAATGGCCTTCAAATAATTTATGACAACATCGCCAGCGATGCTGTCAAATCAAGGTCAACCAAGATATGTTTGATGGCGTATTGAGCGTCATATCCAACACACTCGGGAGCACTGCTCCCACCTAAGATGAAAGTGTGTGTCAGATGAGAATGCCCAACACGACACCTCGTTAAAACTACTTGGTCTCTACGAGACATTTGACAAGTATAGGCATTGTAGCTAATGACAGGATGAATGGCATGCAGTTTATTATGGACCTGCAAGTCCCATTCACCCTGCCAAAGGCGACGAATATATTTAAGAATATTAGACTTCACGTCAGTAAAAGGGATTTTAACCCGGGATACACGTTTATATAGGGCAGCTTTCGCTTCCCTGTCCACGACTGTTTCCATGGATACCAGTGTGACTTGGTATCCAACAGAATATAATATCTTTACCTCTTTTAATTAGTTTTCGGTGTTTGGCTATTATCTCAACTATCAATAGATTTTTAAATTTATTATTCTGAATCGCCAAAACACAAGACAGCGAGTCGCTGCATATCACTGCCCTTTGGGCATGCCCAGAAGAAACATATGATCAGACCAGGAGTAAAGCCCTGGCCTCTGCAGAAAAGATAGAACATGAAGGTGGCAGACGAAGAGAAGTGATCTGCTGCTCTAAGACAGCCGCAGTCGCAACCCTGTCGCCATCCTTTGACATGTCAGTATATATAAATTTATAATCCATGTAATCAGCCTTGATGTCAGCAAAACTTTGCTGAATTATAAGAGGATTTGTATTTGATTTATTATATTTACGTAGATCAAATATTAGTTGAGTTTGTGGAAGAAGCCATGGAGGAGACTCCGGAAAAGACACCCAAGCTATATCCTCCAGCTTGATGTTAGCTCCCACAATATGGTCCCGTATGCGAAGACCGAACGAAGGGATCTTGTAAGGACATTTGATATATTTGTCCACATATCATGGATTGAAAACACAGTGGTAGGCAGTGTTTGTTGGATGAGCTTTAACCTTACTAGGGTATTAAAGGCTAAGTGTTATGCGTCGATGATATAAAAAAGGCTCATTAGCGTCTTAAACTTAAGGTATAAACTTTCTACCGGTGAGGATCTAAAAGCACCGAGGCTAAGCCTCAAACCCTGGTGATGAACAGGATCCAACATTTTAATGTACGACTTACTAGCGGAACCGTAAATGATGGATCAATAGTCCAATTTAGACCTCACCAGAGAACGATGTAAGTTAAGTAAAACTGATCGGTCAGCACCCCAATCGGTGCTAGACACGACCTTAATTCTATCGAGAGCCTTTGTACATTTGGCTTTAAGCATTTTAATATGAGGTATAAAAGATAGCTTACTATCAAATATTATACCTAAAAATTTAGTTTGTCCAACAATTTTAACTTGTTCACCACAAAAATTAAGCTCAGGGTCAAAATGAAATTTCCGTTTATTACAAAAATGCATACCGACGGTTTTAGACGTTGAAGCTCTAAAACCGTTTTCAGTTGCCCATTTCTCGATCTTATTGAGACAAAGCTGCAACTGACGTTGGATATTATTCATATTCTTAGCTCGGTAGTATATAAGAAAATCATCCACGTATAAACAACCCTCTGTGCCAGATGTTAACGTTTTTGCTAGGCTATTTATTTTTATGCTAAACAGAGTTGGTGACAGAATGTTGCCCTTGGGTACGCCCATTTCCTGTTCATAAGAGTCAGAAAGAGTGGACCCAACCCGTACCTTAAGCTGACGATCAGATAAAAATTACACGGGATAATACACGCCTCTTTCAATGATGGTGGAAAATTACCAGTTATCCAAATATCATTAAGCAAGTCCAAGAGAGTCTCCAGTGGCTCAGGTGGTAAATGTTTCAGAAACTTGTAATATACGTTATCAGGACCACAAGCAGTATCGTGGGCCTTTTTTAACGCAGTTCTCAGATCTTTGATATTAAAAGGATGATCATAATTTTCTAAATTCTTAGAAGAAAAGGGCAATTTAATTTTCCCCTTCCGGTTTTTAATATGTTCGAGTTCTTTAATATAATTGTCAGAAGAGGATTTATATGAAATTGTCTCAGCTTGTTTATTAGCTATATCGGGTTGAGAAGTTAATATATTATCTCCATCTTTTAAATGCTGGACCTTTGCTCTATTAGTTTTGCCCTTAAGCTTCTGAACCATGTTTTTGGGCCTTACGCATGGGTGTTGTTGACGTAATGCCTAAAACAAAGCTCCACCAGCAAGATCGTCTCTTGGACTTGAGTAATCGGCGAGCCTTAGCTCTTAAAAAGCGAACCTGGTTTAAGTTATAATCATACGGACATATATTAAAATTTTGCTCGGCCTTTTTGCGGTTCTTAATGGCTTTTCGACAGTCCTGGTCACACCAGGGTATACTTTTGGATTTTGGATTTGTCGAGGTTTTAGGGATTGTTCTATTGGCAGCTCGTAAAACAAGCTCGTTAAATTTTAATACAGGATCATCTGCTGCATTGAGAGCTTCTGATGTGATATCAGCCTCACAAAACATCTCATATGCGATCGAATTTCCACCTACCTACACGCTCTAAAGAATTAGAAGTGATATATTCTAGGATTATAGGAAAATGGTGACTACCACAAAGATCGTCATGCACTTTCCAAGAAAAATCCGGGAGAAGTGATGGATCTGTGATAGTGAGATCGATGGAAGAATAAGTACCGTTACCGGGATGTAAATAGGTATTAGAACCATCATTGAAATAACACAGTTCCTCCTTCGATAAGAAGTCTTCCATTATCTTGCCCTTATCATTTATGTTGTTACTGCCCCATAGGGCGTTATGGGAATTAAAATCTCCCAATATTATAAAAGGTTTCGGCAATTAAAATAAATTATGTAACTGGAAAGCTGACACAGGAATGTTAGGAGGGATATACACTGAACATGTGATTGTTTCAGACAATGAAACACGGACGGCCACAGCCTGAAGCTCTGTATCCAGAGCAACAGGGCTGTGAATAATATTGTTATTTATGAAGATCGAGGAGCCATCTGCAGCTCGCTCTTCTTCGTTTGAGTAAGTACTGTGTAATGAGTAATTTTTAAGAGTTGTCTTATTTTTGTCAGATGTCTTCAGGTGAGTTTCCTGAAGACACAGGGCTACTAGATTTAATGATTGAACAAGCTGTGTTATTTCAATAAAATTTACCTTAAGACCTCGACTATTCCATTGTATAATTTTGTCTAAAAAGACATTATAGAGGAAGGCGTATGGGGGATTTCTCTTTATGTTTGGACCGCAGACGACCATTCCTTGGAGATCGGCTGTTAGATCCCTCTGGTACTGGTGATGTGTTGATCACTTCCGAAAATTGATGTTGAAGGACCAACGCCGTCCAACGATCCAAACCTATTATAAGTTTGGACTGGGTCCCTAGTGGCCTTAGAGGAGCGCTCTGTGGGGCCACTAGGTTTATTATGATCACTTTGAGATTTATTTCCGGACTTGGTTTTGGGAGTTTTTGTTTTGGATTGATTAGGTTCAGGTTTTTCAGTTTGATGTGGATTGTTTACTGGTTTTATTTCCTGTATTGCAGTTGTCTGGGTTGAGCTGGAATTAAGCGCAAGGTGAGCCGGAAGTGACACAGAAGTAAAACTAGGTTTGTCGTTTCCAATGGGCCAAGTTTTTGAAGTTTGAGTAGCAACAGATGCTACTCGCTTGACCACAATGGCAAACGAAAATTGCAGTGAAGTATTAGAAAGAGAGGCCAGCTTACGGGACTCCTGATAAGATATATTGTTTTTGGATTTTAAATTCATTATTTGCTTTTCCTTAACAAAAAGCGGACAGCCCTTAGAGGATGCCATGTGATCTCCACCGCAATTGCAGCACTTAACTGTGCTGCTGTAGTCAAAACCATCATGACCCTCACTGCCGCATCGAAAACAAACCAGTTTATTTTTACATTGGCCCTTGCCGTGAGCAAATTTTTGGCAAGTAAAACAGCGGATTGGGTTTGGGATATATAAATCTACACTATAGATTATATACGGACCAATGTAGCTGTATGATGGAAGAGAGGTACTATTAAAAGTCAGCAGATATGTATTTAGTTTAAGGATATTACCAGCTTTGTGGTGAAGCGCTTCACTCTTGTAACACCCTGTGATTTTAATTCGTAGCAGATTTCTTCTTCCGAAAGTTCCAAAATATCTTGATCCCTGTCACGAATTATTCCCCGACAACTGTTGAGGGAATTTTGAGGGGATGTAAACACTGGTATGTCTGAAATTTTTTTCAAGGATAATAAATTTAATGATTGTTGTTGGGGGAAACATTCAATGAAAATGTCTCCGGATCTCCGCCTTTTTACGTTTTTTAAGGTTCCAGCTACGCTATGAAGAGCCCGTTTTAATAGAAAAGGATGGATTTTAGAGGCTGGCCTTTGTTCACTCTTTGTTGAGAGAACAATAAAAGCCTGCCAACTGTCCGGTCCATTACATTTATCAAGCGAGTCCGACAAAACCTCTAACTTCCTCTTTTTGTCGGTACTTGAATTCGTCTCAGAGGAGGATCTGACAGACACATTAGAAACATTTTGAGAAATATTTAAAGATGACATGGTATATATTTTGTAACAATTCACCCCATGTGTTCCCCACCCACCATGGAGTGCCAACAAGGGCGATGCCTGAACCTGCGGAGATCCAGCAGGACACACACCAAGGACTCCACATGAGGTATACTCAAATAGATGGCCTCAATGAGCAAACCCCACCACGAGCTCCTGTCTCCCACCAAGTGAATAAGGTCACCCATTAGACACGTACTACTCGATTGACCCACGAGCCACCGCCTCAAACGTAATCCCTCGAAGGAAAGTTGAAATATATCATTTATTCTTTTATGAATGCTAGAGAGAAAACTTTGGGAGGACGCAGAGGCAAGACATGACCAAGCCGATTGATCGGACCGGGCCCATCCGACCTCCCGTCTCTCCCCAAGTAAGGGCCAAAGTGACGTGTTGAGTGTGAGGATCTCGCAAGACCAACACGTCCTCAGCCATCAGGATCCCGTCCTTGTAGATTACGGGTCGCAACCCAGGGCAAACAGGTCGCTCCCCAGTTGCCTCTCACACAACCGGGAAGATGTGAGCCTATTATATTCACCTGGCTCACACAGGAGAGCTCTAGGTTAGTCGACTTTTACGACAAGCCTGCCTAGAGGGCTGAGGTCCAATTCTTATCACCCCGGAAACCCCACGGGGGGACACGGATGGTGATATAACTGACCTAACTGAGGAAGAAATCTGCCAAGAACTAAATTCATAGGGTGTTACCAGAGTGAAACGCGTCATTACTAGGAAATCTGGTAACCTCCTTAAACTTAATACATACCTTCTGACCTTTAACACTACCTCCCCTTCCGTCACATGTCTATGTTGGCCTATATAGGGTTAATGTAGATTTATATATTCCTCATCCTACACGTTGTTTTAATTACCAGAGATTTGGTGACAAGGGCCAATGTAAGAATAAATGGATTTGCTCAAATGCGACAGTGAAGATCATGATGGTTTCGACTGCAGAAACACAGTTAAGTGTTGCAACTGCTGTGGAGATCACATGGCCTCCTCAAGGGACTGCCAGCTTTTCGTTAAAGAAAAACATATTATAAACTTGAAAATTAAAAACAATTTATCCCATCAGGACGCCCGGAAATTAGTCCCATTTTCTAATACTGCTCTTCAGACTTCGTTTGCCAATGTGGTCAAACGAGTAGCAACTGTAGCTACTCAAACCTCTTGGACATTGGAACCGACAAAACTAGTTATGTTTCTGTGCAACTTCCGACCCAACCTTCGTTTAAGTCTTCCATAACTCATAATACTTCAACACAGCAAATAAAAACAGTAAACAGTACAGAACACCCTGGTAAACCACTGGAGCCCAATTCCCCTAAAATAATGACAAAAACAAGTCCACAAACAAATCTCAAAGTAATTATAAACTAATAACTAATCAACCTAGTGGCCCCACAGAGCGCCCCTCTAAGGCCATTAGGAATCCTATTCAAGCTTTCAATAATTTTGATCGTTGGAGGGCGTTGGTCCTTCAGCATCAGATGCAGATGTAATGGATGTATCACCCGCACCCGGGAGATCTTCCAGCCTATCTCCAAGGAAGGGTCGTCCCCGGTCCAAACATAAAAAATCTCCTATACATTTCCTTCCATAATGGTCATATTTGATAAAATTACACAGTGGAATTGTCAAGGCCTGAAGGTAAATTTTTTTGAAATAACACAGCTTGTTCAGTCATTATATCCTATTGCCCTTTGTCTTCAGAAAACTCACCTGAAGACAGGTGACAAGATAAAATAACTCACTTTATAGTACTTACTCACATGATGAAGAGCGAACTGCAGGCGGCTCTTCTATCTTCGTCAATTACAATATTATTCACAGCCCTGTTGCTAATTCTTTGGAGCGTGTAGCTAGGTGGAAATTCGTTCAAGCAGACTGGATCGCATTTGAGATGTTTTGTGAGGCTGATATCTCTCCGGAGACTCTCAATGCAGCAGATGATCCTATATCAAAATTTAATGAGCTTGTTTTACGAGTTGCCGATAAAACAATCCTTAAGACCTCGACAAATCCAAAATTCAAAAGTAAACGCTGTACGATAATAACTGTCGTAAAGCGACAAATGGCCGTAAAGAGTCTGAACGCAGATTTAATCGTTGTCCCAATGATAATAACTTAATCGTGGTATTTTTAGGGCCAAGGTTCGTTGATTCGTCAAATTCAAAAGATGGATCTTGTTGAAGGAACGTAGTTTCAGGCATAACGTCAAAAACACCTATGTGCAGGGTCTGGAACATGGTTCAGAAACATACGGGCAAACCTCTCCATATGATATAGCAAATAATTTAGCTAAGACATTTCCCAAGAAACCCTTGTGAGAATACCTACCGGCACATAGCTCTTAACAGCTAAATGTAAAAAGGCTCTCCATATAATCAAGGTCCTGTCTAGCACCAGTTGGGGTGACTGACTGAGCCACGGAGGCCTCCGTTTCCGCTAGGAAGTCGTATATAAAAATGTTGGATCCTGTTCATCACCAAGGTTTAAGGACCTGCCGATCCATAATAACCCGCATTCCATTCATCCTGTCACTGGCTTTAATTCTTATACTTGTGGAATGTCTTGCAGAGACAAGTAATTTTAACTAAGTGTCGTACTGGGCATTCTCCTCTAACACACAATTTCATCTTAGATGGTTTATTGATAGACTTGTTTGGTTTCTTGACCCCAACAGGTTACTTTCTAATATACAGTATGGCTTTGGGCAAGGCAGATTTATTATGAATCACCTTATCTGATTTGAAACCTTTATTTGTGATGGTTTTATCGATAATGAACATGTGGTGTCCACATTTTTCGACCTTTAAAAGGCCTACGACACTACATGGAAATATGGTATTTTAAAAGACCTCGCGGACATGAGCCTACGGGTGGGGTTCACTCTTTCTGACTCTTATGAGCAGGAAATGGGTGTACCCCCAGGGCAGCATTCTAGTACCAACTCTGTTCAGGATAAAAAAATAGCCTAGCAAAAACATTAACATCTGGCACAGAGGGTTCTTCATACGTTAATGATTCCCTTATATGCTACCGAGCTGAAAATATCAATAACATCGAACGTCAGTTGCAGCTTTGTCTCAATAAGATCGAGAAATGATCAACTGAAAACGGTTTAACATTTTCAGCGTCTGAAACCGTCGGTAGGCATTTTTGTAGCAAACGGGAACTTCACCTCGACCGAGAGCTTAATTTTTGTGGTAAACAGGTTAAAATTGCTGGAGAAACAAAAGTTTTATGTATAATATTTGATAGTAAGCTATATTTTATACCTCATATAAAATTGTTCAAAGCTAAATGTAAAAAGGCTCTCCATATAATCAAGGTCCTGTCTAGCACCAGTTGGGGTGACTGACTGAGCCACGGAGGCCTCCGTTTCCGTTAGGAAGTCGTATATAAAAATGTTGGATCTTGTTCATCACCAAGGTTTAAGCCTCAGCCTTGGTGCTTTTAGAACCTCACCAGTAGAGAGGTTATGCATGGAGGCTAATGAGCCTTCTAAATATAACCGACGTATAAAGTTGAACCTTCAATATGCTGTAAAGCTTAAGGCTCATCCAAAAAACCCTGTGCACGATTGTGGTTTCAACCCTTAATATGTAGACAAATTTAATAAATGTCCCATTAAGATTCTTTCCTTTGGTCTTCGTATACGGGACAATATTGTGGCAGCAGGCATCGGTCTTCAGGACGTAGCTCCGGTGTCGTTTCGGGAGTCTCCTCCATGGCTACTTCCACAACCAAACTCAATATTTGATCTACATAAACATAATAAGTCAGATACGAATCCTTGTATAATTCGGCAAAGCTTTGGCGAAATTAGGGCTACTTATAGGTATTACAAATTTATATACACTGAGGGGTCAAAGGGTCGGAACAGAGTTGCGGCTGCGGCTGTCTTAGAACCGCAGGTTACTTCTCTTTGTCTTCCACCTTCTTCTATCTTCCATGCCGAGGCCAGGGCTATGCTCCTGGTGTTATCATATGTTTCTTGTGGGCGTGCACAGAGGGCAGTGATATGTAACGACCAGCTTTCTTGCCTTGTGGCAATACAGTATAATAAATTGAAAAAAATGGACTTATACTTTAAATATCAGGCCTACATAGAAAAATGATTAATAGAGGTGAAGATATTATATTCTGTTGGATAAGTCATATTGGTGTCCATGGAAACACAGTCATAGACAGGGAAGCGAAAACTGCCCTATATAAGTCTGTAATTCGGATTAAAATCCCACGTACTGACTTACGTCCAAATATTCTTAAATATATTCCTCTCCTTTGTCAGCGTGAATGGGACCTGCCGATCCATAATAACCCGCATTCCATTCATCCTGTCACTGGCTTTAATTCTTATACTTGTGGAATGTCTCGCAGAGACAAGTAATTTTAACTAAGTGTCGCACTGGGCATTCTCCTCTAACACACAATTTCATCTTAGATGGGAGCAGTGCTTCCGAGTGTGTTTGATGTGATGCCCAATTTTATCATCAAACATATCCTGGTTGACTGTGTAGACTTTGCGTATTTTCGGCAAAGATTCTACACAGTCAACTCAATATATGATTTATTTGACGTCATCGCTGGCGATGTTATCACAAAATATTTGAAGGCCATTGGCTTATACCATAGAATTTAAATCTTAATCGTAATAAATGTTTACAGATAGAAGTTGTATACATCTAGATATACTATTTTTTTAAATTCGCTGGTTTTCAAGCTTTAACTCTAATTTTTCTTTTATCTCATTTTAAACATGTCTGAAATTTTTGTTTCATTTCTGATGTTCTCACTATCATATCGAAAACCTGAAATACCTCGTGTTTTCGCCTTGCTCTCGCCACGATATTGCTGAAATATTGGCGTTGTGGCGTTAAGCCAAAATCATTCATTCATTCGCTGCGTGAAACAATCACTTTGTCTTCCATACATATTTCTCTTCATTCGTCCTTGTCAGTTTCTGAGTTAAAACGAAAAATTACCAGAACATTTTATAATTCTGGGAGATCTTAACGTCTATAAGACCCAATGGGGATTTAATAACATTAATGATAGTTGTAGGGGATTGGAAGACATTTTATCGAAGGAAGAACTGTGTTTAAATGATGGTTCTAATACTTATTTACATCCAGGTAATGGGGCTCATTCTGTTATCGACCTCACCAGCACCAGTTCTTCCCTTTTGAAGAATGGGCGAGTTATATTTTGGCTCTTCTAAGTCCCAATGTTCTCTAAAGTTAACACCAGTCAAAAAGAAGTTATTACGTTTTTAGAAAACTGGTTGTGACTCATGGGGCAATCAGGTAGTGACCGCTAAATGTGAGATCAATTGATAATTTTCCTTGGAAGAGAAAATAGTTTTGCCTATCTTTGTTTGCACATTTAGGCCATCTATGTAGGTATACGTTTCGTGGGATTGGTGTGATCCTGTTGAGTATCGACAGGTTCGCACACCACCCTTGCTGTAATTCGGGCGAGGAATACGGATGGGGAACACGTAGGGTTACTTTCATTTAACTTTATTTTGACATTGAAAAAGTAACGTGAATAAACAACAAAAAATTGAGAAACCATCTTACAAGAATCCTTCCCTCACTCAAGTATCATGCCGCAGACACCAGATCAGATTTGACCCACCCAGTCACATTATAATAACACCGGGTCAACCGGTCCTGTTTTCGTGACCTAATCTCTAAGTGCTGAGCACCAAGCGAGGCACCAACAAGAACCATTCTTAAAGTCTTCATTATGAGGCGATCTGGGTTTGACCACGGGTCTCTGGACTTCGAGGTAGACACTTTAACTTTAGTCCATCGAAGCGTTCTTAATCTAAAGTGCGTGTGGAACATATAGTATCACAATTGATTGTCGTATGTCCTCTACAAGGATCTCTCTAGAGGTGAAATGAAGAGCAAACACAAAGGCCGTGTAGGATTCGCTCGGTTGCGGTTAAAATCAAAGCTAATGTATGTGTAGGACATGTAGGATACATGTAGATACAGAACAACCGGATCCTAACCTTAAATCTTAAACCCATCGTGGCCCGACGATACGCGGACCATACGCCGATCAAGTTCCGCTCCCCACGGCGGCCCTGATAGGCGAATGATCCTTGTATGATGGATGTATGTCCGTCACATCGGCCATTCTGTCCACATTGACTTGAAGTATATTCAATAAATGAATATAGGCCTGCGTATGTAGGTTATATATAGTGTTGACTAAGGTTAGCTTTGCTGACCGGTACATGAAACATGGCCGCTGATATCACTCAGCGCAGATTTGTAAGTACAGAATTAAATGTGGAAAAATTCTAAAGTAAATGATCTTTAATGACATGCATGATAAGAATGTAATTAATTAAAGATTGTGTTTCTCCTCATTCTTCTTTCTCAGTCTCTGAATTACACAACTTGACAGAACAACTGCCAACCCCTTTTATAATTATGGAGGATTTTAATGCCCATAACCCCCATGTAGGACAGTAATAATGTAAGTAATAAAGGGAAAACATTGGAGATTTTATATCCAAAGATGAACTGTTATTTCAGTCATGGTTCTAATACCCATTTACATCCAGGTAATGGTTCATATTCTGCTATCGACTTTACTATCACGGATCCATCACTTCTCCCTGATTTTTCCTGGAAAGTGCGTGATGATCTTTGTGGTCATGACCATTTTACTATTTTCCTAGAGCATCTCATTTCTTAATTCCTTAGAACGTGTAGCTAGGTGGAAGTTCGATTAAGCAGATTGGCTCTCATTTGAGATGTGTGAAGCTGATATCACTCCAGAGGATTTGAATTCTGAAAATTTCAAGGCTGCTGCTGATTCTTTGTTAAAATTTAATGTAAACTCTGTCAAAAAAGAAACGCAATCTCCCTTATTTTAGAGATTTTAATATTTAGTTTTAGGACGGCACAACTTTTTTCTTATTGAAGACAGAAGTCAGAAATTTGGCAGAATAATAATCAAGATGGTCATGTTTAAAATTGTCTTTTCAAAAGTCATCTCACAGACACCAGTTGCTCACCATGGGGCGTCTTCCTCAGTATCTCGTATGACCACCACGAGCTACAATCACTGCACCGCATCTCCTTGGACAAGAACGGATAAGACGCCGGATTCTCTCCTGGGGAATGGCCCTCCACTCCTCCTGTAACGCAACGGCGAGCTGTTGAAGCGTCTGTGGCGGTGGCTGACGTTGACGCACGTGTCGATCCAGAGTATCCCACAGGTGTTCAATAGGGTTGAGGTCTGGTGATTTGTAGGGCCACGGCAAGACATTGACGTTGGAATCCTGCAGAAAGTTCATTGTCGCACGTGCAGTATGAGGCCTGGCGTTGTCCTGTTGAAAAAGCTGTGTCTGTCGGTCAATAATCGGGAGAAGGTGAGGCTGTAACACGTGGTTGATGTAACGTTGGGCTGTCAGGTTCCCTGGAACGATCACCAAGTCTAATTTCTGGTTGTACGAGATGGCTCCCCAAACCATAACATTGCCTCCGCCAAATCTGTCCACCTGCCGGACGCAGATGGGCGCAAAGCGTTCATGACGTCTCCTATACACACGCTGTTTTCCGTCGTGACGTGTCAAAAGAAAACGGGATTCATCAGAAAACCAGATGCGCCTCCAGTTTTGTAAAGTCCATATCCTTACGTTGTTACACCACCTGAGTCGTAGGCGTCGATGTAAGGGACGTAGTACAGGTCCAACAACTGGTCTACAGGCACGTAAACCCGCTTCTTCCACACGGTTCCTAATCGTTTGAGCCTACACTCTCCTCAAACCTGGTATTTGTGTGGCAATCACGGTTGGTAGGGCATGCCGATTACGCAGGTGAAGGACCCGGATGTACCGATCTTGAAGTGGGGTCGTGATTCTTGGCCTTTCACTTCTCGGGCGATCGTTGGTCGAATTAAAGTTGTTGTAACGGCTCCAAAGTCGGGATATCGTTGTTTTGTGAACATTTAGGTGTCGTGCAATAGTACCAAAACTTTCTCCGGCTTGAAGACGACCAATGGCGATATTTCGGTCGGCAGCACTCAGTCGCGGCATTTTACCGACTGCCTTTCGTCGACGAATGAATGAATAAAATACGAAAGCACATGGGCTTTTTATACACCCCCACACTATAACTGCCATTGACATGATTTGCATGTGAATGGTTCTGTGTGCGACGTCAACAGAGTCAGTCCATGCGTTGTGACGTCATAAGCAATAAAATACACTTAGGAGAGAAAAGGCAGTTGTTTGGATGGTAATCTTCATTAAAAACGTGTATAATTTCATTACATTTGGCTAAAATTTAGTTTGGAAGCAATAACTTTATTCGAACGAATTTTGATATCCGAGAACAGGGGTTGGATAAGATCTCCATCTGATATAACCCATAAACCAGCTGAAACAATATCTCAGAAATCATCATCTGAGAAGTATTCTCCTGAATTCAAACACATTAAAAGCCAGAAGGAGAAAATTAAATTGCCTTTTTTCCTAAGAATTTACAAGACTATAATTGTCCTTTTTCGATTGAAAAGCTTAAAACCTCTTTAAAAATGTCACACGATACAGCGTTTGGCCCAGATAATATTTATTATAGGTTGCTGAATTATTTACCAACAGAGTCACTTAACACTCTCTTGGCCTTAATGATATTTGGATAAATGGTAATTTTTCCGCCGTCATGGAGTGAATGAAAGAATGAATGATCATGGTTTAACGACACATCGGCAATATTTCAGCAATATAGTGGCGAGAAAAGGGTGAAAACACGACGCTTCGTTTGAGGTTTCCGATATGTTCGTGAAAACATCAAAAATTTAACATAAATGTTTGCACATGTTAAAATACAGTTAAACCTCGAAAACCTGCATAATTCGACAAAAAAAATCAAGAAATTTATATGTATATATAACTTTTTATCGATAAAAATTTATGCATTAATCATAATTAACATTTTTATCTCATAATAAAGGCCAATGGCCTTCAAATAATTTATGACAACATCGCCAGCGATGTGATGTCAAATAAATCATATATAGAGTTGACCGTGTAAAATCTCTCCCGAACTTGCAAACATGAAGCAAGAGGATATATCTCCGGTGTCTTTTCCGGAGTCTCCTCCCTGGCTCCTTCCACATTCTAAACTAATATTTCATGTACGTAAATATAATAAATCAAACCCAAATGATCTTTTAATTGAGCAAAGTTTTGCTAAAATGAAGGTTGATTATATGGATTATAAATTTATATATACTGACAGGTCAAAGGATGGGTACAGGGTTGCGGCTGCCGCTCTCTTAGAGCAGCGGGTCACTTCTCTTCGTCTGCCACCTTCATCTATCTTTTCTGCAGAGGACAGAGCTGTATTCCTGGCCTTATTATATGTTGCCCTGAGGGCAGTGATATGCAGCGACTCGCTGTCTTGTCTTTTGGCAATTCAGAATAATAAATTTAAAAATCCATTGATACTTGACATAATAGCTAAACACATAAAGCCAGTTAAAAGAGGTAAAGATATTATATTCTGTTGGATACCAAGTCAAACTGGTTTCCATGAAAACACAGCTGTGGACAGGGAAGTGAAAGCTGCACTGTATAAACCTGTATCTCGGGTTAAAATTCAGTATACTGACATCAAGTCTAATATTCTTAAATATCTTAGTCGCCATTTATTAAATTGATCTACACATAATGGATTGAAAACACAGTTGTAGGCAGGGTTGAGCTTTAAGCTTTGTAGCATGTTGAAGGCTCAGTTTTATCCGTCGGTTATATAAAGAAGGCTCATTTGCATCTAGTGTAAACTGCCTACTGCCGAGGTTCTAAAAGCACCAAGGCTGAGCCTCAAACCTTAGTGATGAACCGGATCCAACATTTTAATACACGACTTCCTAGCGGACCCGTAAATGATGGATCGGTAAAACAGATCGATCAGCACCCCAATCGGTGCTGGGCACGACCTTAATTGTATCGAGAGCCTTTCTACATTTATCTTTAAGCATTTTTATATGAGGTATAAAAGATAGCTTACTACCAAATATTATACCCAAAAATTTTGTTTCTCCAACAATTTTAACCTGTTCATCAAAAAAATTAAGCTCGTGGTCAAGGTGAAGTCTCCGTTTATTACAAAAATGCATACTGACGGTTTTAGATGTTGAAAAGCTAAGCCCATTTTTAGTTGCCCGTTTCTCGATCTTATTGAGACTAAGCTGCAACTGACGTTCGATGTTATTCATACTTTTAGCTCGGTAGGATATAAGGAAATCATCCACGTATAAAGAACCCTCTGTGCCCGATGTTAATGTTTTTGATAGGCTATGTATTTTTATGTTGAACAGAGTGCTGCCCTGGGGTATACCCAATTCCTGCTCACAAGAGTCAGAAAGAGTGGCCTAACCACACCTTAAACTGACGACGAGGTAAAAATTGAGATATAAATAGACGTAAGGCACCCTTTAAGCCCACATTCCAAAAACCAAACAAGTCTATCGTTGATCATCCGTTCCATAGTCTTACAAACTCAGCTGGCAAGAGCTATAGGACGGTAATTATTTGGAGCAGTATGATCCTTACCCGGATTGGGAACCGAGATAATACACGCCTCCCTCCATGATGGTGGAGAATTATCAGTTATGCAAATATCATTAAATAAGTCCAAGAGAGTCTCCAGTGGCTCAGGTAGTAAATTGTTCAGAAACTTATAACATACGTTATCAGGACCACACGCAGTATCGTGGGCCTTTTTAAAAGTAGTTTTAAGTCATCGATATTAAAATGACGATATACAATTTTCTGAATTCTTAGAAGAAAAGGGCAGTTTCATTTTCTCCTTCTGGTTTTTAATATGTTCGAATTGTTTAGTATTGTTCCAGAAGAAAATTTTGTCAGCTAATTTTATTGGCTATATCAGATGGAGAGGTTAATATTTTATCTCATTGTTTGCTTTATCATTTTTGCCCTTAAGTTTCTGAACCATGTGTCACACCTTACGCATAGGTGTTTTCGACATAATACCCGAAACAAAGTTCCGCCAACAAGATCGTCTCTTGGACTTGAGTAATCTTAGCTCTAAAAAATATGAAGCTGGTTTATTCTATTATCATTGGGACATAGATTAAAAATTTGCTCGGCCTATCATTTATATATCATTTAACATACGTCCCATAGTCTTCCAGACGCAACTGGTAAGGGCTATGGGACGGTAATTATTTGGATTCTGTATGATCCTTACCCGTGTTAGGGACCGGGATAATACTCGCCTCCCTCCATGACCCCCCGTGGGGTTTCCAGGCTGATAAGAATAGGACCTCAGAATAGGACCAGGGGAGGGTGGCCCTGATTCCTTATTGCATATACTACTAAATGACATGTGTAAAGAGTGTAGGACATTCTCGTTCAATACACAGTTTTATTCTTGATGGATGTATTGCTCCCGGGTGTGCTATGTGATGCCCAATAAGGCACCAAAGATATACTGGTTGACTGTGTAGACGATGCTCATATTTGGCAAAGATTCTACACACTCGACTCTGTAGTATAGTTTTTTGACAGCATTGCAGGAGATGCTCGTTGGTTTTCCCCGGCACTGACCGGTTTCCTCCCACCATAATGCTGGCTGTCATCGTATGAGTGAAATATTCTTGAGCATGATGTAAAACTGCCGCCATCGTATAAGTGAAATATTCTTGAGTATAACGTAAAACACCAATCAGAAATATAAATAAATAAATTATTCTGTAATTACGAGTTGCAAACCACGGCAAAAACGGTCACTTCTCGATAGCCTCTCACGCAAACCTAAGAGATATTGGCGCATCATGTTCATCGGATGAATGCAGGAGAGCTCTAGTTTAGTCGCCTTAAACGACAAGCTTGCTTAAAGGGTTAAGGTCCTACTTTTTGCACCCCACACATCAACAAAAGGGCGCTGAAACATCCCAAGATGCGGCAAACCATTCATCATGTTAACAAGCTGCCGTATCATGCATTCAAATTTATTTGGTATGAGTTTTAGCTCTCTGTAGAAAGGTGTTTCCTATACTCATCGTGCGGAACAGCAGTTGAATACCTCGTGAAACAAAAGAACAATGACACAGTTCTTATGTTTTCATTCAAGTTGTTAACAAGATCAAGGTGATTTATCCAAAAAGCATACGGTAACCACGTTTCCGCAATGAGGGATTTTATACTGAGTGTATGCGGATAGGAGTAGCCTGGGAATTTACGATTTCGTATGGGTTTTTTTTCTCCGACTAGACTTTACCCAACAGGAAATTTGTTAAATGAGTTAGGTGTTTTGTGCGTGAAAGTTAAACACCTCGTAAAATATGAAGCTTGTAATGGTGTGTAAACACACAGTTAAAGCCATATTTACCTGATATTCCTACGAAACCAATGATGATGAAGAAGGATACCATTACTGCAAAAGACGGAATCTGCCTTGATAAGAAAGTCTTCGATAACATAGACATTGTATCTTTGATTTGAGTTTCAGCTTCTTCCTTAGTCTTACATCTCTCT